>NC_092521.1:60152897-60452897 GCF_037038585.1 Patagioenas fasciata
GCTTACAATCACTTTACTGAAAAAATGAGAAGTGAATTAAATAGGGTGTCTGACATTTATCTCCTCTACTCTCTCTAGTGATGGGAAGTGAATTAATGCAGGAAACTCAAAAAGCCAATGTCATTTCAAAATGTGTTTGCTCAGTGACAGTGTGAATCTTTTCCAAGTGTAGTACCATGTCCATGACATCTATGTGATTCAGGAAGCAGTGCTCCCAGTATATGTCACTAGATATAGCAGCACTCCCTCCATTAATAAATGGTGTCTTTGCTGCTGTTATTCATCAGCAATAGAGTACAATCAGCATTATTCAGATACATAATTTTTCTATATTATGTTTGTTTAACAATAATCCCAATATGTGTTGAGTATAATTAGTTTTCTTTCCAAATGGCATGGGATATTGACAGTTATACTTTTTGCTGAGGGGTGTTTATTATTTATGTACAGAAACATGACTTAGGTGAAAATGTAGGTTAAGGACCAACTGAGAGGAAATTCTAAGAATCCTATGTGTCATTAACTAGTCCTTAAAATGCAATGCCATGGTATGCATTTCTTGATATCTGGAGTTTTCATATCCTATCAAAGATTGCCATTTTTGCTAAAATGTAGATATAAGTATAGTAAAAGTTAATAGGGCAAGACAACAATCTAAGTGGAAAGGCTTAATATCTTAATTTCTAAGTGTTTATTTTTAAAATCTGTGATCATATAGTACTAGAAAATGTGAGTAGGAAGAAGCTGGAAAAAGAGTTGCATGTTTCTGCATATAATTATGTCAAATTACATTATAGGCAGTTTGTATCTGTGTGCATGCTAAGTTAAGAAATAGTGGTAGCCCATTAATTTTGAGGTTTTAAATAATTTTGATTTTTGTAAGGTAGTCACATCTAAATTTTTAGTCTCCTTTGTGAGTTAAATAGATCATAGCATGTAAAAATGTGTATGTATGCTGATGAAGATTACTATGAATAGTGAAGAAATAAATATTGACTTTAATGAATGCTTTGAAGAAAAACTAGAAAAACTAGATGAGTTGTTTACCCTTAAGTAATGATGAAAGATTTGAAATAAAACAATCTTTCATCAGTGATTTTCCAGTTAACATGGCCTCAAGCCATCATTCAGCAGGGTTCTTGAAGTTTCCAATGATTTAATCTAGGTATGTTCTGTAAGACTGCATTCATCAAGACTTAGTCTGATTTTCTTGTGGGAAAATGACACATAATTGAAATTGGATCTGTTTGCTCTTTTCCTGGTTCAGCAAAGGACATAGTTTTGCTGTGCTGAATCTTAAAAGTGTTCTATAGAAAAAAATAAAAAATAAAAAGAGAAAAGAAAAAGAGAGAAAAAAGAAAAAATCCTGTTTACTTAACGACAGTTGGGATTCTGAGCTTCAGCTTTAAGCAAACTGCCTCTTCTCAGGCAGCCATATATGTATCTTTTAATACTTATGATCATGTTAGTAGAGATAACAGTGGTGTATATCAAAAACCAGTAACTTAAGCACTTCACAACGGGAGAGAGGCACACTTCACATTTACACAGAGGGTTTTAAATTTCCAGTGCACTTAAGAAAAGGGCCTTTTCCGAAAGTATTGTAGGAGTAGACTAAATCTGAAATACTATGAAGTTTTAAGCCGGACAAATGCTATTTCTGACTGCCAGTCATGGGGTAGTTGCATAAGCTGATCTGATAGCATCCTCTGTGTGTTATGTTCCTGGTGACAGACATTTTTGGATACTTGACTGATGGTGTTTATGTCATTCCCGCTACAGACAAGCTGCCTGAGGTTATTTTACTTTCATGCCATTGTCTTTTAATGTTAACAACTGTTGAAACAGGTATGGATTGACAAGCCTGGGGAACTAATTCCCATGCCAGATTCTTCTAACTGGCCTGTTAGTTTCATACAAAACATAAAGGTTTCTTCTATGCTCAGGCAGCTTTTCATAATGATTACTTTGCATTTGAAAGAAAGTTTTAATTGAGAGTGAAACTTTACTAGGAATATTTTTGAGTAGTGACATTCTGTGAGCTTACTGTTCATCTGTTGGATGTACTAATGCTTGACAAACATTCATGGTATAATGAGAGTCACTAGTCCACAGCGTGAAGTAGTATACACAATCTGTAAGAATACTTATAAATCTACCCTCAAGGACTAATTTATCTACTAAATAGCATTTTCTTCCCAGAATGGCATCATTCATTTCTGTAGGACTAATCGCTGTGTAAAGTCATATTCACTTTTTTTAATAGCTGCATTAGCACTAGTATTGAGCAAAGGAGATCTCTTTCTTGTAGATTAATTATTTTTCTTTATTTTCCCGTACATTCTCCATTTTTTTTAAACAAGTGAAGATCTGTTGCTGCATGAAAACTACCTTCTCAAGCAGCATTTCAGGTGGTAAGCTTTGTTTCCTATTGCTTTAACTTTGTGTAAGGACTGCTAGTCAGCATTGCAGGGTGTTCCTGTAAGTGTATGCAATTTTACACTGGAAAGGAGGAGCAATGTAGGCACAAGTATATATTACATGCAACTGAAGTCTATTTTAGGGAAATAGTTTAATGGACAGTGACATCAATATGATAAATATTTTTAAATAATGTTCTTGCCTTCAGAAACTTTCACTTAACATTGTATGTGTTTATGTTATAGACAGAATAGTAGATGGTCTAACAGCTGAGTGCTGGTTATTCAAGCTGGTGCTTTTGATCAGACTTGCAGAAATGAAGGGGGAATCGTCAGGAATATGTCAGTTTTCGTATACCTCAATAACTAGATACCTACAGGGATACACAGTTGGATATTTGCAAACACAGGTATAATACATGCAAAAATTGAAATTATCTGAGCCATCTTTCTGCTGTACCTTGCAACGTCTGCAGATAAGTGTGGATGATATTTGGCAGAAATATCTGTTTTAATTTTATTATAGCTAATGAATGTGTTTTGATGGTTTTTGAATTAACTATGCTATCATTATGCCAACACAAGTTTAAAATAGCAAATGGTGGGAAAATAAAAGTTTATTTTTTGTGTAACACTTAGACTATATCTTCCCTCAGTTAAAAAAAAAAAAGAAAAACAAAGTGCATTAGCAAAATATACCAAGAAATAAAATTACAGAATAACATGTGTTCATACTCTGCAATTATCCATTTAGTTTGATTGTTGTGTTATTCAACATTTCCTTACTGCCCGCACCCCCCCCAAAAAAAAAAAAAATTGTACAGAAGAGAAAGGTGGGTATGTCATTATCTGATGGTATATTCAAAAAATATGTATACATTTTAATAACTGGAAATAGTTACAAATTAATGGTCTTGTGTTAAAAAGACGTGGCAATGACAAAAAAAAAAAAAAAGAGGAAGATGACAACTTTTTTTTTTCCAAGGATATTGTCATATTTCCTTTAAAATAATTTGTTACAGACTGAATGTATGGTATTTGCAGTAAAATAATAAAATTTAACAGTACATGCAGTTTTCCTTTATGACTTTGCCTTTGCATTTTGGCTTTGTGATTTACACTTATGTAATAGCAGCACACTCCAGGTGAAACACTCAAAAATCACAGTTCAAGAAAAATGCTAAAAAGTTTCCTTACAGATAGCATTAGTTGAAACACAGGCAAAAAACTCAAACTCCTATATCTCATAAAATATCTTCATATAAAATTG
The DNA here is from genome assembly GCF_037038585.1 of Patagioenas fasciata. NCBI lineage: Eukaryota > Metazoa > Chordata > Aves > Columbiformes > Columbidae > Patagioenas > Patagioenas fasciata. The sequence continues at coordinate 60,156,588 of NC_092521.1, forward strand.
ATCACTAAAAAAAGTCTTTTTTACTATCTAGTTGAAAGCAAGTTTTAGTCTACATACAGACTCATTTTCTGTTCATTTACACTAATAAAACTTATGTCTGCATCATTGCTCCCCATCTCTCATTTAACAAAAAATTGTTTAATTCATGCATGGCCAGTGTTAATCAGTAATACATTATTACACAAAAGAAGCACTACTCATATGTTCCTCTGGGCTGCAATAAGAAATAGCCACATTGCTTTGCATTTGTATCTGTGTTTGAGTGTGCATGATGTACCCTAAGTAATGGAGACACTGTTAGATAGCATATTTTAAATACTTAGAAAATAAAATTATGTTTGAATCATCAAAGGATGATATATATCCTCATAAAGGATAGAAGTTCTTTAAGATATTGATTTTGATGAGAAATTACATGCCTACAGGCAACAGTGTTATTTTTTAGTGAAAAAAAAAACAAAATCAAATAAGTTGCTGCATATACTGTATGTGGCACAGTATAATAGCACATCAGTCCTGTGGGGATTCTATGATCTTTTTTCCTATTAACTTCTAATTAATGCTGGGTGATATTTAGAAGAGATAAATTTGCACATGTGGCTTTTCTGCACCATCTTTCTTTCTTTGTAAAGAATATCAGGTCTAAGTCCTACTAATCCAAATAGGTAAGATTCCCCAGTTTCATTCATAGTAGTAATATTCAGTTGGATTTAGGCTCTTGTAGTAGTTTACAGGGCAGAAGAGTCAAACAATCTGTGCAGAAACAACATAAAAATGTTTCAGAAAGGAAGCAATCAACATTTTATGTTTATACATTTGACATTAGGGTAAGGTCAAAAAGTGAGGGGTTTGGATTTGCACAAGAATTTTTGTTGTCTTCCTCTAATATTGCGTACATGTTATTTCAATTAAATCCTTGTGCTGCTTTGACCAAAGGGAGTTAATTTTCCTTCATGAAGTTAGAAACCTTTATTTTTCATAGCTAGCACAGTCATTGTTTGGACTCAGTTTGAGAACAAGAAGATAACACCGTGGGACAGAGTTAATGTTTTTCACTCTTATTGTCTGAGAGACAAAGTCTCTGAGATTTCTGCAACTGCCCACAGGTGTGAGGCAGCTGGGAATGGGGGCATAGATGGAGCAGGCATAGACGGGGCAGATCTTGACTGACATCCAGACTGATCAATAAGAATATTCCATGCTGTTAGCATCATGCTTCATATTTAAGGAGAGTCAAGATCTTCTGGCTAGGGACAGAGTTGGGATAGAGTCGAACAGACAGGGATAGAGACCTGTTCTAGTTCTGCTCCATTTCAGTGGAGTTCTGTTATGAAGTTTCTTTCCTTTGGCCTTTTCCCATCCTGCCCTTTCGCAGAGACCTCTGGGTCTTTCTGCGTTTTTCTCTTTTCTCTCTTTAGGATCAGTTATTTGGGACCAAGTGCTGTTTCTTGGGATTGGCTGCTCAGTGCAGATGGAGTTCATGAGGAATTGCATTGAGTATCTTTTATTTTATATTCTATTTCCATTTTATATATCTTACTACTAGTAGTAGTATATTAGTGTTAATTTGTTAAACTGTCTTTATGTCAATCCACAAGTTTCTACTTTCCCTTTCAATTCTCTGCTCTGGTCGGGGGCGGGGGGTCAGGAGAGTGAGCAAGGGGCTGTCATGGTTATATTGCTAGCTCGGGTTAAACCGTGAAAATTGTGGATCATGAACTGGTTTAAACTGTAAGTAGCAGAAGAGCTTTTCCACTTAGATTTTTGCAAACTTAGATTTCTCATACCATTTGCAAGTATAATTTCATCACCATTATTATATCAAAAAAACCACACATTTATCTTGCTGTGATATTACCTATTTGCAATACACAACTTCAGTGGCTGGAGTAGGTACAACACCAGTTTAATCACCTGAAAACTGAAGTAAAAATAACAATAACCTCCGGCATGACCTAGAAGCTCAGGCAAACTCCCTGAAAATATTACCAATAACAAGTGTGGGTTTTCAGATAACAAGTTTACAGATTTGTTCCCAGTAATATTTCTTATGCAATAAACAGTGCCTAATTAAATTCTTCCGTCTCTTTATATTTTATCTCACCTCATGACAATTGTATAACAACATTTTATAATCAAATAACAGTAAAGATGAAAGTACAAGTACTTTGATTTTATTTATAGCTGTGATAGTATGTTTTACAATTTATCATTCAGTCTAAGAATTCAGTTATCCTAAAAGGAAACTAAATTTTTCAGTGACAACTACCGGTTACAACTAAAAAAGTCAGCATTTACAATAAATCTGATCTACATGCTTTAAAGAGAAGAATTTTGCAGACTGTTTTTTATGACTTGGTTCCACTGTAATATTTCATCTGTTCCAATATATGCATATAATAAAAATAAAGAAGTGATGGTGATATCTGTTTTGTGATGTAGTAGCTGTTCTTTGAGATTGCTACGACTGATGCATTTATGTACTATAATTTATAATAAATACATTTTAAAATTTATAGATAGTATTTGTTATCCAGAAACACAAAGCATTCTATAGACTTGCTACAAAGCAATGGCGAACTGTTTTATAGATGCACATGATGAAAGGAGAAATATGGCTTTGTCTTTGAAAGGTAATTCACCTGCTTCTAAAGAAGATTTCACATGTCTGTCAACAAAAAGGTTGAAGGCAGTCCCTTCCCAAGAAAGCAGTAGCTATTGGGATGCATTAAGTAAAACTTACTCGCACAGTACCCTTATACCCTTGACCTTCCAAACACATTTGTAGATAATGTTGATCCTACTGACAGCTGACACCAATCCTCACAGTTCTATGGGAAGATTTTTCAGTTCTGCATTGAAACAGTATTTTCTGTAGCATTAAGTCAACTGGTTTTGTAAGATAGAAAATTTGAGTTCTATGCCATACAATGCATGTTACAGCCTACAGTTTGCAAAATACAGCCGTGATCTTATAATGCTCACAGTAAGATAAGTTGCTTCTGTGTGGCAGTGGGAGAATGATCTAATCTGGGTCTAATCATCAATGCCCGGCAGTGAAGAAGATGGAGCTTAAATTAAACTGTCAGAACCAAACACAGGCAGTTTCTGGATCCAAACTTTCAAGATCTAGATGTTCCTCTAATAGAGAGAAAACAATGGAGATGAAAACAAAGGCACTCACAAGAAGCAGCTTCCAAGAACCATGCCTTTGTTTGTTTCCCGACGAATATGCTGGAAATGTAATGTGAGAATACATATAAATAGAACTAATTTCTTTTACAGAAGAGTCCTGTTTTGAATATATATTGATGTTAAGCTGGATTTATGGAAATGCCAGTATGTTTTCCTTTCTTCTTAGATGTTTGTAAAATTAGAAAGGTTAGTTTAGTGTTTATTTACCATAATCTCATTCTACATTTCCAGAATGTACCCTTTCAGTCTGAGTGCCGGCACAATGAAATAAAGTAATAAAATACTGATTTTGTTAAATACGTAAAATGCTATCTCCTGACTATCCTCCAGGAAAAAATACAGGCTTTATACAGACCTGTGCATTCTGTCAGTACATACATTGTTCTGCAATACAGAAAGCAGAGAAGAAATTGTGAGAGGGAAGGGAAGGAAACATGGGAGCACTAGACCAGATTCGCACAGTCATGTTTACACTACCAGCCTTTTTGCACTGATTCCCCAGAGTTAATCTGTAGCTGGATGCAGATGTTGGGCAACTCACTGGAAACCTTCCCTGAGGGAGGCTTGACTTACCCATGCGCCTATGTACTACCCCCCGCATCCCATCGCGTGAGCTACCAGAATGTGGCAGCATGGCTTGTGGTCCATTTTTATCGTCTCCCTGGTGTGAAACCCTCTCCATAGGCAAGTATGATTTATAGGCATGGTTCTGGTTCAACAGATGACAAATATCCAAGGAAAGGGCAAAGGCTGAAAGAGAGGAAGGGAAATCAGGAGGGAAATTTCTTTGTGCATGAGGTGAAAATGAATTTTGGAGGTAGGTTTTTAAAGAAATTCATCTTATTCCTTTTAAAAGCCCTAAGTTTTTATTGCCGTGCAGAGATATACCTGTTCTCGCCTTAGTTTCATCAAAAAGGCTGTATCTGTAGAAGTGTTAAGGGACAGTATGCTGTTACCTCAACATTTTCTTCCTACATACAAAGTTAAATGTTATCTGGATACTACTGAGAGAATGTTCTCTCTCTACCACCAGAAGCTGAGATATTATGACAAACCAAATCTGGGGATCTGTGTCCTGAGACAAGGACTGCAAAAAATCAGGAAGGGCCAAGGAAAAGCTTGCAGCACTCTGGAGAAGCTCACCCCCAATTGTTTGTGTCCCTGTGATAACAACCACATTTGGCTCTCGAAAAATCCCAAAACTGGCTCTATTTTTTGAGCTGTCTGCCTGGGAATTCAGTCAGCTGATAGCCAGAATAACTCAAGAAAAGTCTATTCATGGACCCTGAACAAAGGATGTTACCCAAAGGTTATTGGGGACCTGGACTTGCATGTGTGTCTCCCTTTCTTGTTGAGCAAGTGTTGACGCCTAACCAGGCAAGAATTTGAGGCTTGTACTAGTTAAGCATGGAAATATTTTTCTTAGATACAAATTTTCACTAATTACAATGAGTCATCATCGATAGATGCTTCAGGGATTGCATGAAGTATTTTTCTGTCTCTCCACTACATTGGAGAGATTGTCACAAAAGTATTTTCCAGATGTCCCCAAAAATAGGTATGTAAAGACTGTGTTTAATAGAGACATTTCTAGATGACTTGGGTCACCCACTGTTAAGGATGATCAGATAATAGACCGACTGTGACAATGGATGCTCAGCGTGTGCCTGTTGCCAAACCTGCTCTCCAGAAAGTTCCGCTTAGTGAAGCTTGTTCTATAATAAAAGACAGTCAGCCTAGTTGGATGATTTTTGTTAGTTATGGTTTCACTCTATGTGAATACCAACTTGAGATGTTGTTTGTTTAACTAATGCCAGAGATTTTGTGAAGTTAATTTCGGGAAGTGGATAGTATGAGGCTGGGTGTGGAGGAGGGGCTGTTGTGGTGTCTCAGGGGTTATGCCTGGGGACATGTCTTGGTAGTTTGCAGATAGGAAGCTCTCAGTTGTACAACAGTGGGATGCAATGGAGGATTCAGAAAGGACTAGGAGGTTTTGAATGTTCATACAAATGTTCCAACTAATGCCCAAACTGCTCTGCAACCAAAAGAAGGTGAACAGAACTGAAGAAATCAATTATTCAGACTACCTTGACAGGCATAGCCATTCAGTACAGCAGAGAAGGAAGTTCTGCATTTGGAGATCTTTTTATTACTGTTTTTCCTTTGTTCCTAGAAAATATTCTAAAACCTTTAGAAACAGTGCTTTAATACTTCAGATTCACCTGAAGAGCAGTAAAGAATATTTCATATATTACATCTAATTTTTTTTTTTTAATTGCATTATTTCTTTCAAGAAAACCTACTAGAAATATACTGCATCGAAAACTCACTAAGCCATTCTCCTTTTTTGTTGTCTCCACCTCCTATGCCCAAATTTGGAAACAGAAGGTGCAGTTCTAGGAGTGAAAACCCTTTTAGGAGTTCATAAATCAAGGCTAAGTAATAAATGTGGAACTTTGTGCTAATAGCTCATGTTGTCATAAAAACAGTCATTAAGAAGGTACTGGTTTAACAACTTCACCCCTTTTTGAGTAAAATGTTGACACTTCTGATTTTTTTTCTATTTTTCCAGAACTAGAGGCAGAAGAATGGTGCAAACATCTTTGCATGGAGTGTCTAGGAACCAGGCTTAATGATATAAGCCTTGGGGAACCAGATTTGCTTGCTGCTGGAGTCCAGAGAGAACAAAATGGTAAGTAACTTTGCAATTGCTCCTAGGTCAGTTCTTAGGGGATATCCTCTGTTATCTTTGCTTGTGGTTGTTTTTGTGATGATTTTTACTATTAGCTAGAAGCACTTCATTAATAACTAAACATGTGGATGTGTTTTTGAGGTTCAATCCTGTTTTTTTCTACAAATAGATATGATTAAATTCCATGCTATATGTCCATGTGTTCATTGCATTCACATTTTCCTGTCATGTGAAATGATGATTATGACCTTTCTGGTTCCAGAAACAAGGGCCTCTGTGTGCAGAAATAAAACAGCCACTATTGTTAAAAGGCAGTGATGAACATATCAACACCACTTTGGACTGCAAAACACGTATTTGCTTTAAACTCATACCTGCCTTGAATAATGGAGTCAAGGTCACCTAAATGTTGTCAAATACAGGTGAAAAGGGAAATGACAGATGCTAGTCAGCACTAAACCTGAGCTTGTAAGTCTTCATCTAAAGGCTGTTTGGAACAGAATTTTAGATTAGACACTTCCACAGGAAGGATGCTAGTGACTGGAATACTCAATAACAAAAGAAAATCCATGATTATTGTGTCATTTAATTTGTATTAATGAACATGAGGGCAGCACACAACGTGCTCATTTATTCCTTCCTAAATTACAGCACTCAATGATTATTACTGTCTTGATGCTTTTATAAAATCTGATAGCTTTTAACAAAGTAATAAAACAAAATGCCTAAATGGTTATGAAATATCAGGCCAACTATCATTATAAACAAAATTACATAATTAAATTACAGACTGGATAGCACTATATTGACTGCATTGTATTAATTTCATAGGAGAGTCCAGACATCTCCGAACCTAGTAAGATAAAACATACAGAAATCTTTAAGAAAATTTGTTCAAAAAACAGACATTGTTCAAGCATGATTTAAAAGAAGTTCAAATGTTTGTGAAGCTGTTTGACTGCTCTGAGACATGGGAATTAGTTTGTAGTCTCAGATTACTTAGCAAATATAGAAGGGAGAACTACTGATGTTGTAGGAAAGTTATAGTGATCAGACACTGTTCAGAGCATCTTATCTGCTGTATGCTTGTAGGCTATAGACATAAAACTCATATGCATACTACTGAAGAGACAACTTCAATGCGAAGGGAAATAAATCTTGTCAAAAGCAGATGTGAGCAGAAAAATAGCTTGAAATTCCTCAAGCTTTTCTGCAGTGAATTCATGTACTGTCCAGCAGCTTTCAGACTTGGATGGCAAATACTATATTTGTCTTGTTCCTGAAAAAGATCCAGGAGACCTGCAGGAGACATAGATTAATTCTGTTGTGTAAACAAGTCTTGATTCAATTGCCTTAGTCTAGAAATTAATTGCAGTGCTACCAACCAGCATATATGAACATAATTAGCATACCTATTGTTCTAAGTAAATAAATGAAAGGAAACAAAGAGGCAAGCATGTATTTGTTTTAAAAATCACACGAATAAGAATGCATGGAGGGTATCATTAGCCATGTTCTTTTAAACCAAGTGGCTGAATATGTATAATCCAATACTTGACAAGCATGCTCTGCTAAATCTTTAGCTGCAGTATCCCAGATGAGTAATTCTCATGCCTATCTGCTTTCTTCCCTCAACCCCTTAATGCACAACCTTGCATTTTAATAAGTATGTTTGAAATTCAAAGTTGCCTCTTTAGTTGTCTTGCTCAGAAACAAAGAAATTCTGGTTAGGTGGGGGTGTCTTAACTTGGAAGGAGGGGAGAGTACGAAGGTTCTTACTATTGGTATGAAATCTAGCATGTTGTTTGTTTAGCTGTGCTGTAGGAACGTGCAGTTGTACTCAAATTTCTTTAGCTGATTCTTTCAGTGAAATGAGTTGAACCATGACTTCAGTTTATGATGGTTATCTTATTCTGCAAATTTGGTAGTGTCATTCCCCACATTACAGTTTTATGGAAAAGGTGACTAATTGGAGAGTGGAATCATTTGGTGACTTCTGATAAAAAAATTCAAATTTTAAATTTATTTTCTTGCACATTTTTCCCATATTGTAGCTTTTAAAGGCACAATATCAAAAACTATAGTTCAAAAGGTACCTAAAAACCTTTCAAAAGTCTACTAAGCTTTTGTTGACCTGAAAATGAAAGGTCAGAATTAATTTTCCAATTTGAAACTCATGAAAAGTGACTATAAGTATGAAAAGTCTACACTCTTGCTCACTGTGAAAATGGCAGCTGTGTCACTCCCAAGGTCATTTTATTATTTTTGTGTTAAATAATATCAGTTCACTGGTATAGTACTTTTGAATGTCATTATTTCAAAACATTGCAGGTATGTCAAATTCATAGTATTACTCTTGAGTTAGTCAATATATTAGTATTTACTTGAAACAGGAATGTGAGAGTATCGTTTATAAAACCAGTAGTGGAATTGTAAAGCCTCAGCATCTAGTATCAGGCAGGTTCTGTTTCCTGGACCATTCAAGAGTCTTTTTTCAGGTCACTGAACAAAAGGTGTTTCTTAGTATATGAACAAGACCACAGATTGCCTTGTCATAAAGGCTACAGTGCCAGTGGTTTTGCAGTTTCAGATACATATTTTTTCTTCTCTTTTTTTTTCATCCTAAGGGCTGAAAGCGATTGAATAATGGTGTTATACAGTTGGTATATCTATGATATGACCAGGTGGTAGTACCATTCATCCCAAAATAACAGGTATATTAACCATTAATCACATCTCATTTCACTGTGTTTCTTCAAATGGTTACTTTGCCCGTAAGATTTTCTGAAATGTTTAAACTTTGACAGAGATACTTCCTTGGTTGTAAAAGAACTAGCCTGATAATTTTCTTCTAATGAGATGCTTTACATTTTCCTAGCAATAATACTTTTAATATGCTATGTACCTCATCTGTCCAACTACTTGGCCATTGCATTCCTTATAGGACGTTTGCATGGTGTTTCTCATGTACTTCTAAGGTTATTCACAGAAGGGATCAGTACATTCCATTTGAAAAAACAGTAACTTTTCTATTGTGTAAGTTTCTGGTTTACTCCCCGTATATGACCACCATAGTCAGTACCTTCAATTTGAAACATTTGTAATAATTTTCTTAATTGTTATTGTATATGCCCTGGGACCATAAACACTCGTTGTTTCTTGCTACTTATATTTTTTTATACCAAATGACTCACACTTCAGAAAGCACTTGCAAGGAAAATATATATGTTTTCTATGGTTTGTCTAACACTTCTTTTTATTGCATCTGAGCCTGTTAATCCCTCCAGTCTCACTCTTGTGGCTCTCCTGAGATGAGCTTTTGATTTCAGAAAGGAGGACATCTGATGATGTCTGTGACACAGAATTGTAGAATCATAGAATGTCCTGAATTGGAAGGGACACACAAGGATCATCGAGCCCAACTCCTGTCCCCGCATGTGACAACCGCACAGTTCATACCACGTGTCTGAGAGCATTGTCCAGTCTCTTCTTGAACACTGTCAGGCTTGGAGCCTGTTCCAGTGCTCCACCACCCTCTCAGTGAAGAACCTTATCCTAATGTCCAACCTAAACCTCTCCTGGCACATCTTCCTGCAATTCCCTCTGGTTCTCTCATTGTTCACCAGAGAGAAGAGATCAGGGCCTGGCACTCCTCCTTTCCTTGTGAGGAAGCCGTAGACCACGGTGAGGTCTCAGTCTCCTCTTCTTCAGGCTGAACAAACGAAGTGACTTTAGCTGCTCCTCATACAACTTCCCCCTTAAACCCTTCAGCTTTGTAGCCCTCTCCTGAACGCTCTCCAGTAGCTTTATATCCTCTTTTTAGTGTGGTGCTCAGAACTGCACACAGTGCTCCAGGTGAGGCTGCACCAGTGCAGAGCAGAGCTGGACAACCACCTACCTCGCCCAGCTGGCAATGCTGTGCTTGATGCACCCCAGGACACGGGTGGCCCTCTTGCCTGCCAGGGTACACTGCTGGTTCATGTTCAACTTGCTGTTGACCAGAATTCCCAGATTCCTCTTCGCAGAGCTGCTTTCCAGCATCTTGCTCCCCAGTCTGTATGTACAGCCAGAGTTGCCATGTCTCAGGTGCAAAATCTGGCACTTGCCTTTGTTAAACTTCATGCAGTTGGTAGTTGCCCAGTTCTCTAATTTGTCCAGATCCCTCTCCAGGGTCCCTCTGATACACAAGTCCCTTAGATTTGAAGTAGAGAGTAGGTAAAATGGTTGGAGAGTAATGGAATGCAACAATATGATTTACAAAACAGTTTGTTCCAAAGACTGGAAAATTTTGGTGTGCAAATGTCATGGCTAAAAAGCCATACATTCATCAGGCATTTCTGTCACATGTGGACAAAAATTGATGGTAGTGCAGCAATCTAAAAGGGCTGTTCTTTTATATTTCTGAATTGTTCAGTAAGTGCTAGTGAGATCTATTTTATTGTGGTTGTGCTGTTGCTTGACCCTCCAGCACCAAGCAATTCTGCAGTTGGTAATAGCTAAAAGAGCCAAACTATAGATCTGCCCTGCTTACGGCAGAGACCTCTGGCTATTGAGAGTTGTAGGAAGAATAGAGAAAACATCTAAGCAATTATGTGCAAAGCACATCAGCAACAGAAAGCTTCTTACTGGATTTGATCTGTTATTACTTTCAAGAAGTATTATTGCAAATGTTACTATGTAAACTCCACTGCAGAAAATGACCCTTAGGTGGTTTTCTTTTTATATTTAAGGCTCACAACTAATGGCTTCTTGGTTTGGAATGATACACAGATTCCAATAAAAATGAGATTTGAAATGAAGCTTATGTTGCTCTCCAACCATTTTACCTTCTCTCTCCTGCATCTAAGTGATTCGTTTGTGTTCCTCAGCCCTATAGCAGCAACTCTGGTTCTGTTTTTTTTTCATACCAAACACAGTCTTACTGCTAATGAATGTTCATTTAGATTATTTGATACAGAATGGAAATATAGTATTAAATCAAAAGCCGTAAAGACTACATGATCCTATTCAGATAACAATTTGGTATAATGACAGTGGAGCTGTATATACAATGCTAAGACAAATAATAATACACAATTATAACTCCAGGAAAGAAAACCTGGACTCAGTTGGATCTGATAACACTGTTGACAAGTAGTCTTCTGAGCAACATCATGTGATAATTACACATGTGTTCCGTATTCCTTAGGTTTCTCAATCTGCTGCTAGGGAAATCATGACTATAGAGTGCTGTCTTCATTTAGAAGAACTGGAGACTGCCTTTCCAGCTCTCAATGCATTTGTCTGTGCTCGTGATTTTTTTTTTTTCCAAAACATCCCTTTTTCCAATATGTCACTGTATTTTCATTCTCTATAAAAGTAATTTGGAAGAAGTAATCCAAATGGAGAGTATACAGTGTTGCCTTTCATGCCTGGGATGTCAATATTGTGCTTTTCTATTATGTGTTAAATGCTGCCTTGGCACTTTTTTTTTTAAATGCATTATAAAACTAATTTTATTTTAGGAGTCTGGAAAAGTTTGAAAGATAATTCATTTTTTAATTTTACTCCCTGCCTAATATTTAAAGTAATATATCATAAAATTACTTCTTTTGTAAAGTTTTTCCTCTTTTTCATAACATTTGTTTTACCTTTATTATTTATTTTAAAAGAGTCCACAGTGCAACTGTCTTGCTTCCTGGATTTAATTGCAGGACATTTGTAAATTTCTGTTAGTAAAAATGTAGCTTTTCATAGTGAACAATGTCCTTGAATCCTCAGAAGAGGATTATGACTTATTTCTTAGTGCTACATATTGAGATTACAAACTACAGCCAAAGCACAGAGACTTTGTAATTACGTTCACAGAGCTGACTTGTTTTAGGGCATTTTCTAGGGGCTGTAGAATCCCTCTTTGTGATTTACTACATAGAAGCATTTTGCATGTTTTCTATTCATCTTCTCTTATCCTTAATTCATTTTTACACCTTGCTAAAAATAAATAAATAAATAAATAAAATAAACATAGCCAGCTTTATTCAGTAAAGAAACGTGTTGACAGTTTTAATAGTTGAGTAATCCAATTACTTTTCAGATTCTTCTCTACATTCCTACTTATCAGTGAAACAATTTAATTTATTCATGGTATCCTTTTTATTTTAATTGAGATGTTAATAAACATTTCCACACATAGAAGCAAAGCAGAATAATTATAAGCAAAGGGATAAAATTAATTCTGAAGTCCTGGTTCCTCACTGTGTAAAGCAGGAAGGAATTGTTTTAATAGACCTGACATCTGAAAGAATACAAAATGCTGTGGCTTCAAGACTTAGAGCCTTTTCCCATGTGAAAATTAACTAAAGAGTGTCAGCAGCAGAAGTCACATAGAAGTAGAGGGATTTTCTTCCAGCTAGAAACTGAATGGTAGCTTTTAAATCCTCTTCTTATATAGCTCCCACCAATCTGGCTGCTTCCTTCCGTAAGTCATTTTTCCTTTGTATTAAAGCTGAAATGAAACAAATCATCCGGATTTCAAGACTGCAATGTTATTCCCTCAGTTTTCCAACTGGGATGATTTAGACAAGGGAATCCAGAGATTAAATGGTCAGAACCAGGATCACTGGGCCTCACAGTGGTTTTGCTTCCCTAGTACAGCTGGACTTCGATCTGGAAGACTGAGAGCATTTCAGAGTTGCTGCCAAGTCTCTGTCTCAGTCAATATGCTCATTTTAACGAGGACTCTTAAACTCCCGTGCTCTGCAAAAAGTTATTAAAGGTGATGTTCTTGCCCAAGCCCAAATGCTGAACACCTTTACATGCATGAAGTGTATGATGAAGCATTGCTCTGCTTATTCAAGGAAATCGGAAAGACCAGCTACATTGAATAGAGTGGAATAATAAGCGGTGCAATATATCAGCATTTTTTTCTCATCCTGGCTCCTCTACTCCCTGAACTTTGCTCTTACCAGTTTTAGAGGAGGGAGGAGGACAGTGATGCTAAGTGCTGAGGAGTTGCACCTGCTTAGTCTCAGCACGCTCTTGTCGAATAGGATAGCATCTACTTGTTTGGTTTCTTGCATATTCCTATTTTCCTGTTTCCTCATTAACTTCTATTTACTTAACCTTACTACCCAGTGAACTGCTATTATCTCTTCCCACTCATATGCAAATGGTGACTGACCCACAGAGAAGCTAAATATCTTATTCAATGTGATTCAGAAGATCTGGTGACAGAATTCAGCTGGGATTCCCAAATCTAACCTATGAATGCTTGTTCTTGCCTGGATGAGTTTAGGGCAAAATCTTGCCTCAAAAACTGAATTATTGTATTGCCATTACCATTAACGAGACATCTGTTCAAATATTTTCTAAAATGGAAAAATTGGACCCTGCTTTTTAATTCATAGAATCATTTGATGGTATCCACACCTTTCCACGTCCTCAATTTCCCACTACTCAAAAGTATTCACAAGTTATTGTTTCAAAAGCAATATATCCATCTTTAATCCTCTCCAGCACATATGTTTGTACATTTGCTTTTCTTGCCAATTTGAGTAAGTTCCAAGGGTGCTACATTTTGCCCTGCAGCTGATGTTCGGTTTAATCAGACATACTTTCTTTAATCCGTGACACCTCACCTTAGACGCCGACCTCCCATGCAAAGTCAGCAAATGTTTCCTGACAGTTTGAGGATATGTTATGTCCTGAATACCCTTCATGCAATAATATCGTTGAACACTTCAGAGAAGTTGAGCATTTCACGAGTATCCTGGTAACTTCTAAAACAGGTGGAAATATTTTGTGCCTTCAATTCAACAGTTTGAGGTTTACTTCAGAAAATAATTGCACCTTTTATCTACTGTCTGAGGCACTCTGTTAGTGAAGACAGGGAAAGGGAAAGATTTCCATTCTCATATAGTAGCCCCATTCCCCCGTAAACACATTGTGTGATTTCATGTAATGTAAATAGAGGCTGAGGGAACTAGCCAGTATGTCAGTCGCATGTGTCTTTCTTTCAAATAGAGGAGGTAGTTACAGGAAGTAACAGCTTGGCAATGCAAAACTGGAGTCTAATATATGATAAAAGCACACCTGCATAGCTCCTAGGCATTTTTGCATAACCATCACAGTGACATATGGACAATGAAAAAGGACATATACATACATATGTGTAAATATAATCCCATTGCAAAATGTAAGTTGTCTCGTTCGCCATCATTTCCTTCACAATGCAGTCGTTGACCCATACTCCCATGTAAGTCTTTCCATTTACTACAGTAGGCATTAGGTTAGTCCTGTGTCCAACTCACTCCTCTGAGACTTAAGGGAAATTTGCAGTGATCTCAGCAGCACCTGCTAATCTATTTGTTCTGTGTGTCAGAAGAGTTTTACAAAACATTAGGAAATTCACGCTGGGGACCTTAGCATAAAATGAAACTTTTAGGGCTAACCCATTAGTGTGATTAATGAGAACCAGAGCCTGGCAGAAGAGGTTGAATGGCTCTGAGACTGAATGAATCAATTGGGGAGTCATTAATAGGACAAAATTAAATTGACTGAAACAGAATAACATTGGGGATGACAAGATTACTTACAGCTATGCAGGATGGCAATTCTGACTGCTCACCCAGCAGTTCCCTGATTCCATTAATTCCTCAGTCAAACTTTTGCTACTTTATTCACACACACACACACACACACACACATATACTCACAGTTTTCTAACGTATTTTATATTGTCATTATTTCCAAAATTTTCACTAATTTGTCAAAAAAATAAGTATCAAATATTTTTAAAAGGGAGATGTAATGTATGTCATACTGAATGTCAAGCATATTGAGAAGCTGTATTTAATTTTGACTGTTTTGATAAATTTATCTCACTTCATTCATCTTCTGATTAGTTTAAATTCCTTCCTGATTTTTATGAGGACACCATAAAAAATATCAGTACAAATGATGGATTGAAAATGCTTCACACCAAACTGTCATTCATTTATTAAGTTGTTGGAGACAATTTTCCTGTCAGATGTCCCTTTAAAGTACATTTTCCCAGTACTGTTTATTGAATGAATATTGGTCGTGCTCATACTTTAAATCATTCTTACCTTTTTTTGTCAATACTCTTCAGTGCAGTAGCATTGCTATTTTGCATTTCTATTGTATTTCAAACATGAACGGAAATTGTGAGAGGAAGTTGTCAATCAGCCACAATCTCCCATATTATGCTATTAAGCACTAAGATTTCAGTGCCTTTGGAGTTGAAATATAGGCTAGCACTTCCCGCTGTACAACCTGAAATTTAACAGTTTTTATTCTCTGTAGAAGTAGCTTGTAGAAACACTACTTATTCTTCAAAGAAAAATACTTTTTAATTTAAAATTCTCTTGGTGTTACCATGGTTTACTTCCTTCTGTATGAGTTAATGGTGTTTTATATCATCCTGCGGTGTGTGGTTTTGTTTTGGTTTTGGTTTTGTTGTTGTTTTGGTTTGGGTTTGGTTTTTTGTTTGTCTTTTTTGTTGTTGCTTTTTCAAAGGATAGTTTTGTATTGCTTGTTAAATCACATGCAATTCAGACACTTCAAAAAATTGTTAATGCCCTTGACCTCTTACTCCAATGAGGTCACTCTGCAGTGGAAGTGCAGCTGATAGTAATTGGTGTCATGACAATAATAATATATTGTGTTGAATTGGATTTTTGAAGAGAGCAATAGATGATTAAAAATGTGATTAATTTGACAAATAATAATGAGTTTGGCAAATAAATAGAAACTGAACACAAAGAACGTAATTTTTAACAAGTTTCAATAAGTAAATCTGGCTTTGCAGTTTCAAGGACAATTTTTCTAACGGGCAATAGTTATACATACGTGTTTTGCCAAGGTGCATGTGGTTCTTTTCTTTGACAGAGGAGCCTCTATCACAGTTCAAGTCATTGTGAATTTTGATTTGCAAAGAGTCATGGACCTTAATGTGAGAATAAAGGACTTTAGTTAAGTTGCTGGGGACATATGTCAAAGAAGACTATGCAGATCGTCTGTGAAAGATGTTTCAATTTGCTGCATTATTTATAATGAAAATGAAATGAAGAAGATTCTCCTCTTATAGAATCATAAAATTATTTTGGTTGGAAAAGACCTTTAAGATTACTGAGTCTAACCGTTAACTCACTCCTTTCATGTACACTAGCATGACTTCTTCAACATCAGTGGATCTTCACCTCTGTTCAAGGCTAGAAATTTGGCCTTCATTTCTGATCCATCAGTAACTAAAGACACTTTTGGCGGTGGTGGTGGTGGTGGTGTTTTTTTTCCCAGTATAAAATTTTGCTTTGACTGGTGATGCCTTATTTTGTTCTGTTGTGTTGTTGTTTGTTTGCTTTTTTTTCCAGAACGATTCAATGTATATCTTATGCCTACACCAAATTTAGATATCTATGGAGAATGTACAATGCAGATCACACATGAAAACATCTATCTCTGGGACATCCACAACGCGAAGGTCAAGCTGGTCATGTGGCCTCTGAGCTCTTTGAGGAGATACGGGCGTGACTCAACGTGGTTCACATTTGAGTCTGGAAGGTAAGAGCTAAGGAGAAGCAGCAAGAAGAAGAAATATGCAGTGATTTTTGAGTAGCAGTCTGATAAGTTAGATTAGCCTCTCATTGTAAAGAAAGATGGAATACATGGCTTCTCCACGGACTTCCATTTGTTGAATATTACTTTTCAATACATTCAACTCAGTGTTTGAAATAAACATTAATATATCTTATACTTAAAATGACCTTAATCTTCCTCTGACTTATTTAACTGCAGCTGAATTGTCATTCTTAAAGGTTTGTGAGCCTCACTGTCCTTAAATACTAGTGTGGTATAATTTGAGTACTTTTGACGTAGAATAAATTAATTCTGGATCACGGAAAAAGGCTTATCACACAGTATGAATGGAATAACTTCCGTTATAGTAGATATTACTCTTTTTGGATGTTCCTGATGACTGATTGCCACCTTAGAGTATAATTGCAAGCAGGAGTACAGAGAACATTTTGAACTCATAATAAGGCTAGCTCTTTTTTCTGCCTGCACTTTTAATCCTCATTTCCATTTCCATCCTCAGATCCATTTTAAATGTCTGTGGAGCTCTGTTTTGCCTCCATTTCACATCTTTTTAATGCATTTTATATCTTACTGTGAAGTCCAATGTCTTTTCCGTGTTTCTGTGCAGAAATAACTATGCGTTTATCTCTGTCTTTGGAGATGTTTCATCTTGTATTTTATGGTTCTGGACTTTTCTAAGTTTTTCATATTCCCTAATGCGGAGCCTGAATTTTCTGAAGCAATCCAGAAAATTACAGGTGTCTCTACACTCTCGGGTTAACCACACTGCCTTGTTAAAAATCCTTATACACTTTTTGATGTGTACTTACTTATTCAATATCATTAACAAACATTCACAAAAGTACAGCTGATGGTCACAAAAACATGGATCAAATGGACCCTGGAGCCTAAGGTGATTATGACCAAAATTTCTTTTCAGTTTGTTACAGGTAGGAATTATCATTTAGCTCGTAACTTTGTATATCCAGACTCATGTCAATTTTCTGTGATGACTTCATCATTAACAATCACAAAGATATCATTATTTTTTTATATAATATTGTCTAAGTAAAAATTAGTAATGCCTGACCCATGTTTCAGTTTAACTTCAATGATTAAGCTGTGGGCCTTATTCAATTTTAGGAAGAATAATTTGCTAAATCATTCCTTTCCCTAGGCCTCAAAATACCTCATGTGAAATTAGTTCAGGAAGTATACATATGCAATACTAGAAAATTAATAAGATGCCAAAACCAGTGCCTGAAAACCACCATACTACTCTGGGGAAAACCAAACAAGCAAGCAAATAAAGAAAGAAAAAAAAAACCCTAGGATTTAGCTTCATCTCATTCTTTGTGAATATCCCACTCATCTGACTCTTTGGCTAAAACTGTATTAGCAAGTATGCATTTTATTAAAGGAGAAGGAGTTATGTTGGAGTAAAAAGGTAATGACCAAAGACTTACTAATGTTTGCCTATTCAGAGTAGCATATCTGTCTGTGAGCAGAACCACTTATTTTAACTGATTCTGAAGGAAAATATCTTTGGAAACTGAAGTTGTCATTAACTAAAATTTAGCTGTTAAAACTAATTCAGATTAATCACTTAAAGTTGATTTCTTATATGTCTCAAAATGTATGTAACTCTCTACAGATTTTGATTATGAAAAAGTCATTCTATATCATAGAGATTTTTTTTTTAATAAGATAGTTCGTTTTGTGCTGTTTTGTTTTAATCTATGGCGTATCAGTACTAATCAATTATGCATAGTGGTTGTATATATTCAAGTGGAATGTGAGATTTACCTCTGATTTTTCAGGCCTCCTGCAGTATTTTAATTGCATATTAGTATCTGAATATCATCTTCCCCTACAATCCATGGACCGTGCAACCTGATGAAAAGATTGTTTTCCTGTGTTTTATTGTTACGAGCTAGCTCTGCCTTTATGTGTCATGCTTAATTGTCTTTGATCTGATTCCTCCCTTTTGCCTGCTTTATCTGTCTGATTTGGAAATACACAAAGACTAAATTTAGACTGGCAGAAAAATATAGAGGCAAAAAAAATAGGACTCGAGAGAAACCAGTATCTTTGATAACATCTGAAGCCTATATAGGGCAACACTAATGCTCATTTTAAAATCTGTTATTGATTCATTTGGGTCCTTGTTTGTTTTGTTTTTTTTTTAATCAGCATCTTTTTCATATTTCTGAACATTGTTTGCTTTGTCCCTTGATCTGCCAGTACCTTAATACATGAAATTCCTGATGCATGCTGTCTTATCAGAAGTGAAGTACTCATCCATGTGTTATGAAAATACTATGCAGTAAAACTGTTGTTGCTTTAATTTTTCCCTAAGGCTTAAATATTAAATGTAGACAATTGCTTTAAAGCGTATTTTTGAAGAGGTTTGTATTTTTTACTGTGTTTTAGCACCTATAAATATATACATATGTGGGTTGCATGAACATTAAGAGAATAGTTTTATGTATTTATTATCCATCCTCAGTTTTGGTATTACTTTGTTTCAGAAAATAAATCCCCTCCATTAAAATAAATGGACATATTCACAGAGATACTATGATAAATAAATGGATCAAAATTAAGCTTTCAGACAATTAAATTTCTCTTTTACTAAATATATTGTTTTGCATTTAAATGAAATATGGACTCAGATGTATAAAACTGAACTGTTCACGTGTCTAATGAAATGTAATACCTACACAATTGGGAGGATGTCTAAAATACAGGAGGAATGAACACAGATTCTTTTAAACTGCCTGATTTTTCTATTTAGTTTTGCACAGAATTGGAGTTTGTAAATACTTAATTTGTGTTCTTTCCTGTCCGATCTCTTCTGAGATTTGTGGGACGCACAGTTTTGTGTGGCTGTGGCTGGAGAGATACTCATTATTTCAAGCACCCGATTAGGGCTAATCCCATGCAATCTATCCATTGATCAGAAAAAAGTAATGCAGAACTCCATTAGGCACTACAATAGCTTTTTGCTGATTAATACTGTGCATCTAACATGGTGAATGTATCCCACAGTAATTTAGAACACTTGAGGTAGGAGGCTAGCATTTATTTTTCCAAGAGCTAGGCTTTACACCTGACCAGCTTCACATTGGTTTGGGGAGTTTTAATGTTGAATCATCAGTGAGTCAACAAGATATCCATAATTCGTGGACATTGATAATGTATTCAGACACTTCATTCTCATTACTTTGAGTATTGGATGTACTGGAGACATTGTGCCTAGGAATGCAGTTGATCTGCACAAGTGCATTTATTTCTCTTCAAACTTTTGGAGCTGCTGTTCCATGTGTGTGGGCATTAGTCCCTGACTGTCTCTGATTTTAGGACCCCGAAATGGCAAGTGTCATCCTTACAGAAATGCCTACCTAACTGTCCAGATGAAGGTACTGTAAATTTGCACTGGATTGCATTAATTACATGCAATCGAAGAAACATACCAGAAAAGCAGTAAAACAGGTACAGGTGAAATATCTCGTAGCCAGATCAGGTGTGAAGACAGTTTTCAGACTCCTACCAAAGTTATAGAATTCATTTTGCTGATGTCGTAAACCAGGCAATCCATAACAAAGGCCATAAGCAATGTTCACAATTCACTCTCTGGAAACTGCAAAAGGCAGTTGTCCAAACTTTCCTTTTAGCAAAACAAGCTGGCTGAGGTACCTTTTTGGGAGCATAGGAAGAGGGTCCTAAGAATTCAGAAATGTTTTTCATCTCTTAGGGGGAGGCACTGAAAAAAATAAACACATACAGACTCTTTGTTCCTTTTGAAATGTTCTTTCTTATGGTTTTCTGCAATTCTGCCTTTTACATTAAGCAATATTTTCTACGTATGGAATCTTTCTGGTCAAGTTAATTAAGTGCTGACCAGAAGTATTTAAGAAAAAAATAAAAGAAAAAAACAAAACAAAACAAAACAAATTCATGCTGAAGTCAAGTGAAACACAGTGAGAAAAACCAATGATGGGCTGTTAAGTCTCCAGCCGAGTAGAGAGATGGAGACAGTAGGTATGTTCTTGCAGTTTTGAGAACAGAAGGACCCACAAATCCATGACACAATCCTTTTTCTGAAATATATTTTCTTCTGTTTCATAGACAAGATGTTAAAATTCAAATTACTTTAAATATTTCCAAGTTTATTCACACTGCACATTCAGAGAGACCCATTGAACTACATTAAACTATTCCTTCGTTGTTTGTCTTTGATTTTTATTTTTCTTCATCAGAGAAATTCTAATGAAGTGTGGTATTCTGTCACTTTTAAGATCTGGAATCTATTTCTTTCATTGGCAAAAATATTAAGCTCAAGCATTGCAGAGTGGTGACATGAGAATTTCTCAGGGGTTTTTTTGCCTGTATGTGACCCAAGACTGACATACTAATTTTCTCAGTGGTAGATACAGAGATGCTAGAGTTATCTGAAGCAGAAAGTTCAGTGTTTGCTTCAGGCACTACACCTGACTGAAATATTTCATTTGTCTGTGAATCCTCTGTGGCGATTTTTAGTGTTAATGTAAAATGTATTAGTCAATTAACCCTTGAAGTTAAGTTATAGGAAACGTCCTCTTTTTCCCTTATGAGGAGAGCCCCCTTACATGCTCATGAGACACTTGTTATGGGACTTCATACACCGATGTGTATATCAACTCAGGTCTATATCTCCCTGAAGGGAAGCATCCAACCCTGGATTCCTAGTGGATTATCTAAACTGTGTATTATCATGTGTTAATTATACAATTAAAAATCATATATTATAGATCATTATATATGATCATTACAAATCATAAGCTCATCATTATAAATCATACACTTGTCATAGAATTTGTAAGTCAGTTTGGGTTGGGCAGTAGTATGAGCATTCCTGCAGCTGCAATAAATAGATTTGTCATTTCACATAATATTAGCTCACAGTTCTCAGTATCACACACTTACTATTTAAGTTTGCTAGGATCTTTTTCATCATTTACACCTTCGTAATATTTTTTTTAAAAGCCTAATAACCCATGATATGAATCCTCTGTGGTTTTGTTTTATCTGTTTTCTCACTACCTCTCCCTTTTTTCTTATATTCTTTCCTCAAGTGGTACATATTGCTGAATTCTGAAAATAACTTTAAAAAATAAACAGGAATCTCTTATATGTATCATCCCCTTGCTTCTTCAGGAATCACATAGCTCTAATTTTTGGTAAAGTGGCATTTTTGCTATTGAAAAGGTTTAGTTAGTTCCTGATGTTTAGCAGTACCGCGGTTATACTGTAACATGTTGTAGTTCTGTTCCTACTTTTTTCCTTTCTAATTTCATTTCAATTCTTAATTTACCTTCTGCCAAAAATTCTTGACCTGGAATAACTTCTGTGTTAGTTATTTGTTTCACTTAAATTCTACTTAAGAAGGAGCTCTGTGTTTAACTCATCTGCAGGACTTTTACTCTGGTGTTGATCATGGTACCTAATCGAAGAACTTTTTTACTAGTGGAAACTTATTGCATTTTCTCTCTGCCAAAGCTCCTCTCAGACTGGCCCAGTGTTGATAAGTCAGAGTGTCTTCCACTGAAACTCACACACAATTAAATTCTCCACAGTATAGCTGAGTATGGCAAACAGAGAGAAGAAGGGATTATATACAAGCTTCTTTATCCTAAATGTCTAGTGTGCCTTTTAAAGTGTTCTGCTATTTTCTAGTCCCTGTTTGACAAATACAGCCATGACATACACACCTACAAAAGACTTTCTCCAACTGACAAAAAAATGCCTGAGCCATTACACTTCACTGTCAAAGCTCTAATTTTGATGAGAAAAACAGTCACATCTCAAAAAAAGACAAGTTATTGGAAGAATAAAGTCATCTGTACTAAACTGTAATTTTATCACAAATAGATTGAGAACTCAGTGACTCCTAAGACCGAGCAGCAAGCTCAACAGCTGAAGTTGTGTAGCATAATAATGAACAAATTTATAAATTCTCAATTAATATAAATGAGTACATCAATAATTCATTAATTTGCCGTTGCCTAACCAGTAAATTTCCTCATGAATTTGTACGGAATGAATCATATGTAGTTTGAAAAAGAGTCACCTAATGTCTGTCCAGTTAACACAATAAACATACAACTCAGAAGGAAAGCTATAATCTCTGTAGTATTTATACAAGGGGCTCATATTTGCATATTTTGCAACCCAGAGGGCACAGCATGAGTTTTCAGCTGATCACTAGATATCCAATGTAAATGGTGTAATTCAAATATTACAAAGCTTTTTAATGAAATAGCTAAGAATTGTGTTGTGTTTGCCTAATGTATTAGCAGACAGCAAGTTATGTTCCTTCTGATGATCCTGAGATAACATAAACTGTGCTATTCTGTTGAAATGCAGTTTGTCTTCTCCCTTCACAACATGGTTGTATGTCATAATGAAAATAGGACTTCTTTTAAAATATTTTGAGACCAAACACCATTTTACTTTCAGATGGCTTTATATCCATGTTTGATATTTATTTACTCTATTCTGATTGTCCCTTTTTCATATACATATTCTGCTGTAAACAGACATTGTTGGATTAATATTCCTGATGATGAATATGACTAACAAGGTTATTTCTGTGTAATATGTGAGCAGAGAAGAAGCAGACAAAATAATTAATACATTCTTAATCACATAAGGACTCACTTATTGTTTCAACTCTACATTTTAACCTTTGAATTCCACAGTGAGCAGTAGCAATAATTAGTCTCATATGGCAGTTCTGAATTACTTGAATTGCCCCAGCAGCAGGTCCTTTATTCTCCAAGAGTCATAATAACATTTAACCTTCTACCTCAAAATACAGGAGGACTGAAACATCTCAGAATTCAAAAGTAACATTAAAAAAAAAAAAAAAAATCCCACTTTAAAAAAAGTCAACAACAAAACTCAGAAACTCATGTATGCAAAATGATAATACATTTCATAATGCTCTTTTTTTTTTTTTTAGAGAGATACCATTTACAATAAGATCCAGGGTGTCTCTTTTAGCAGTTAGATACTGTTGCATTTCTCCCCCACCAAACCTATTTGCATGAGCTGATTAAAAATCCTGAAAGTGGGCACCTAGTTATCTATACAGACAGTAGGAGAGTGTTAAACATGCCACAAAGGCCAATCCAGAAGGCCACTTTTTTTTACAGAAAACCATCTAGCCAGCAAGAATGCTTAGCACAAATAAATCCTCCTTTTCTCCAAAGCTTATGAATGTAGTATCATTGATTGAGGAGAAGGTTTGAAATGTCCTCTGTGCTGCGGCTGTGTACTGTACAAATATAGAAGGAAGTAATCAAAATGCAAAGGCTGGAATTTGCACAACAAAAGGGCCTTGTTCATGAATATGTAGGAGCCTGTGCAAACCCACACTCGCACATACACAGGGAGCATTACAGAAGCATAACAGACCACGATTTAAAATGTTTGTGAGCTTCCTTTGTTGTCAGGAACTGTGGTTTCTCCACTTCAGCTGGCACATGTGTATATTCTAAAGACCATTTTGGTGTCTGAACAGTTGTCTCTTGTATGTCACACATGAGAAACTGCAATGGAAGATTTATTTTTCTCTCGGTCTTGGGACTTATACTGGATTATACTGGAATCAAGTTGAGTATATCATGACTGCCGGTCACTGCTCATGAGCTGAGAAAGCTGCTTTAGCTGGTTGGTCTTGGAAGGTTTGCCTAATATCTACCTAATTCCCTCTTTTCTTTTGAGTAGCGTTAATTCATTGTTCTCACAAATAATAAACTCATTTATAACATACCTATTGGCATCCGCTTTTTCAACTTTTCTAAGACATTTTTTTCTGGAGAATGAGGGTACTGGTAACTTGTTTAGCTTGAAAAAGAGGTTGGTAGAGTGGTTTTGGCCTTTACTGTCATTCACTGATGTACAGCAGTTCCAGAAATACTTCTATATTCTGGATATAATAATAGTGTGAGAGCAGAAACTCTAGTGTGGAGATTTCCATGGTGATTCTTTCAGTCGCTGTATTCTGGCTTTTCTTTAGTAAGTTAAATGCCATTATCAACACAGCTTTATTCATAAGTATTTTATATATACACATTTCCAAACATACTTGCATATGTGATCTCAGTTCACCCAGGTCTGTGTTGGAATAGGTAACTGTGGAGGTTACTGCCTTTATTTTTTTTTCCTCTAGCTGTAGTTGTTTACAAATTTTGTTTGCAAAAATGAGTCATGAAGGAAATTAGTATTTTCGTCCATTAACTTAATTAATTCGTTAATTATAATCATTAATTTTTAAAAAAACTCTGTTCTTCTGTAAAAAGCTACAGGTAAACAAAACCGATACATGAATATTGAAAGTTTACCTTGATTTGCTTTTTGTGATAAAAGGTTTTTTTTTTCTTTTACATCCATACAAGCCGGAGAATACCTCGGATATTTTGGTTCAAACCTTTAAAACATGCTAAAAATCTCTGATATGGATTCTTCACCACTTCTCAACAGCTGCACCCTTAATGAAATCCAAGTTACTTTTAGTGAAGGCTATTTTTGAGGTGTGTGACTGGTCACACAGGCTTCTTTAATCTTCCTCTTATAAATAAGGTAGTGAAGGAAGGTTTGTCCCTTAGCCCCTGTTAGAGGAAATGCTATTAGCTACCATGTCCCTCCTAATAGTACTTCTTTGCTATCGCAGTAAGTTATTACTATTATTGCACTATTAATAATGCTGTACTCTGTGGTGTGTGATTTATTTCTGCTGTGAGTAGTCATTTGTCACATATTTTCAAAAAAGTTTCCATCTTATTAGAAAGAGGGAAGGGAGAGGCAATGTCTAATGGAATCCCTCAATCTCAGCGGCTACAAACATCATTTGATCTTTCTGACTTTCTGGAAGAAAACTCAGTACAGTGCTATAATTCACTGAGATGCTTCATCTACTAGATTATCCTGTCAGTAGCCAAAAAGTCAAATATAACATTGCACTTGCATGGCTTGCTTGAACCAGTGCAACAAAGCAGATTTTCATATTTTAAAGATTTTTTATTTTTTTTTCTAATTCTCTGTCCAACCTGGAAAATGCCTTTTCTTTAAAACAGTACTCCAAATGACCCCTTATACACTTTTTGAAAACAACATTTTGGGATGAATGACAGGAGAGATTTTATTTTCCTGAACTGTGTGCTATTATGGCTGAAATTTCATTAAGTTTACAATAATGGTAAAAATATCATCACTTATTGCAAAACTGCATTTATTAGTATGCAGTATTTAAAAACTCAAAAAAAATTGAAACTGTCTGACCATAAGCTTGATCTACTGTCAGGAAAGAGATTTGAAGGGCAAGAAATTTTATAGTCTAGGTGATGATTCAGTGGAAAACCCTGAAGTTCTTTCAGATGATGACTGAAGGCACCCAACTTATTTTTTTGAGGAACAGGTTGGATCACCTATATTTCTGGTGAATTACTTATCTAAGAGTACTGTCACTGCCACCAGAGAACAAAGAGTGACAGCAGCAATGCAAACAATCACTGGTCTGGAAAGGACTGTGCTAAAGGTGTTTTGCGTACACATTGGACAGCAAGTGGACCAGCTTGCTGGGACTAAAAGAAACTCAAGGGATTGTTGAAAATAGGAGGGAAGGCTTTGAGGGGGGTGGACAGAATGGGCTAAGGAAATGGAATAGGAGGAGATAGGGATGTGATGATGAAATACATGGGCTGGTGAGACAGAAATAGATTGGGAGAGACTTTTGAGTAAAAGCAAAAAGCAGCTGGTTTGCTAATGGAACTGTAACAGCATTTGGAATATATGTTGCATTTTAGGAACAACATTTAATCAGAAAGTATGGAAGACCTGAGCAAAAAATAGCAAGAAGAAGTTGGCCAGGAAAAGTGCTTGCCATTGTCAGATTTTGACACCACCATCTCAAATATTTCATTTCACGGGTACTTTCCCTTTTTATGGGAGGCTTCTTTAAGCCCCATTGGACCAATTTCTAAGAGAGGAAAAAAGAAAAAAATCAGTATGATTAGCTCTCAGCCTTAGAAGTGCAGATGAAATGGAGGGCAGCCAAGAAGAAAGTGTTCAGTGCATGTGGAAGTACTGTCAAATAGTTGGTAAAAAGAACCATCAGAGAAATTAGAGCAGAACTAGTAATACACAGAAATAGAAATGTATATTAGCATTTATCTTGAGACTAATATTCTGTCTATGATATGGAAGATCCCTATAATATGAATGTTCCAGAGTGAGAAAATGGGGGAATACTTCAAAAGACTTTTAAAATGTTACCCAGGATACTTGAAATTATTTTAATGGCATACATGAAATAGCCACAAACATGCCCAGGCCATTAAGTGTAAATGTCCAGGGAAGGCACAGTCTTGTTTTACTGCGTAAGAGCTATGAATATCCATTATATATCACTCAGCACATAAAGGTTTTGTACCCTTTCTCTTCTGCTGCGTATAGTGCTTCTTTTTTGGTTAACTATATATAAATGTTACATGAAGCCAATAAGTATTGCATCTATAGTTCATGTTTTTTTAAAAACAGGTGTACAGAATCATGGGCAGAAGGGACTGACACATTCCAGTGTTCAGAGTAGTTCCATGGCTATTATAGATTTCATATAAAAATATTACTAAGACACTGTAGAACAGTAGAAACCTAAACTCTGAATTAAATAGATGAGTACGCTCCAGTGTAAAATCAGCTTGTTAGTGTTTCTTCACAGCAAAGGACAATTGCTTTTTTCATTTTGAGTTCTAACAATACCCCAAATTCACTGGGAAGACAGCAGGCATGCTGTGCTTAAAAAAATTTATGCATTAGAGAAGATGCATTTCATACTTTTAGCTTCTACTATCCCAAATTTGTTTTGCAGCCTTTGTTTTTTCCACTGAAGGTGCTTTGCTTGTCACTTAGCAGCATCTCATGATATGCAGAAAGCTGGTCTAAAGGAATATTTGCCCAGAATAGATGGTGGCACATACACAATGGCCACAGTTCTTGCCATTCTTACTTAAATCCTTTAGTATGAAGCAAAATCCTCCCAAAAAATAGCAGAAAACTTGTCTTTATCCAGTACAGCATCAGTAGTTTCATATGGGACTCGTAGATATTCAGCCAAGAGAATCTAATCAATGCAACTGGTTGCATTGCAGAGGTTGAAATACACATTGCACCCCATGAAGTCTTAGAAAGAAGATACATCAGATACTGTACGAAAATATGTGGGGAGCCCAAGTATGTAACTATAAACTGTAAACACTGCTTTCTGCTTATTTTTCATCTTTTTCTATACTTTTTCTGTCCTTTTTCTGAATTATTTGATATATGTGATTCTTTTTGATGACTTTCTTTTGCAAGACTCTCCTTTTTTGTGTGTCTTTGTTTTTTTCACTTGTTCAATCCACTTGTACTTTTTCCTTCCCACTCACTTGTGTGATTGAAAGGAGTGTCTTTTTATATAATAAAATTTCACCAAAAAAATGTTGAGGCTTCTCAAGCCCTTATCAATTTGTTATAATACTTACCTGAACACAAACTACAATTGATTTTAGCTATCAGTCTAATGAGAAATCTTTACGGAGAGTTTCCCCACTGCTGGAAGCACAAACACAGGGATAGTATATACACAATCAAAGTTGGAATCAGAAATGCCAGGTGAATACAGTGTGAGTTCTTTGATCCATAACAGAATTGCTGCTGTTTGCAATTGAGATAATGGGAAAAATCTGTCTACTTCACTTCTGCCTCGCTTATATCAAAGACAAAAAGTTAAAACAAGTGGAAGAGAATTCATATTTCCTCTCTAAACTCAATACCACATATGGGAAGTTGTTGGAAGTTCAATGATTTTTTTTATACTTGTTGTGGGACCTGTACATTTTCTGTAATTATTTTTTGATGTTATGTTTTTATTGCACATCCAGTTTACTACCCAAGACACTATCAGACTGATTGTATACATATTTAGTTAAAGTTCAAATGAGAAACGTGGCCTTCAGCTAAGACTTCAGTTCTTAACTGTCAGCATCTGAGAAACAGATCTTTTTTTAAAAAAAATCAAAACTCTGCCTTGTTTCATCCCTTGTGCTTTTGCCTCACTCAGGGGTTGCTGCTGTGGCAGGCTGCTCCTAAACTGGAGCTGACAACCTGCCAGTTTTGAGGGTAGTGCTGATGAGTCCTTGGGTATCATTAGCATATGCTAATTACTCATTAATCTATGTGCATAACTTGGTGAGTGTCTCTGAACCAAACCTGCATGCCCATAGTATTTGCATACGACTTTCTAAAAATTCCTCTGTGGCCACCATGGTCAAAGCGGTAGCTCTCATACCTTGAAGATGGAGAGAGTGACACTGAAAGAAGACAGCAGTGTTAAAATGCCCATCATGACAAAATCGCAGTGTATTGAAAGTTCCAGAGAGTTGCTGACCATAAATGCTTCAAGTGACCCAAACCATTATTGATGGTGCATTTAAAAGAGAAGGGGATGGCACATACACTTGAAATACCTTCTTTTGAAGTAGTCAAAACTCAAAAAGCTCAGCATAGAGTGTCAGTGTGTTCTCCTCCAAATTTCTTCACACCTTGTGTGCCCCACTTTTGAAATGAGAGAATGCAACATGAATTTTCCATAAAGTGGGACAATTATGTTTTGAATATACATTATAATTAAGTGTGAGTAATTTACTTTTTCTTTTCTGGTTCTGTGGTTCTAAACATGACTCTGTATTAATTCCTTAATAATTTTTACTTCTATTGTCTTGATATTATTCATCCACCAATAATTTTAATTGCATAGTACATTCCTGTTCAGCCCTCCAGAATTTTTTCTTCCTCTCCTTAAGTGGATCTACTTTGATAAAAATGTAGGAAATATCTGTTTCACATGCTAACTGCATTTCCGATACCATGCAACGCATAGATAAGAGGTTTTTGAGCCATTATAGGACAAATACTCTTGGAGATAATTTCAAATGTGGTCCTATGTTAAATTCTTAATATTATATTTGTTGGGATGTGGAGAAGCAAAACTGGTTTTTATCAATTCTTTTTATTTTAACTTTTCCATTCACCATGATCAATTACTCCAATTATTGTTGGCACCCCTACAGTTGTGTCCACTGCCGTAGCTTCTGAATACCCGAAGTTCCTCAAAAATGAGGTAAAATGGATGATTATATGCATGGAAATAAGTTCTGGCTGTTACTGTGCTAACACCTGTTAATTGACAGATGCCTCCTCCATACAAAGCTCCTTACATCCTGAGAGAGGATTGAGTAAGTTCAGAATTAATTCAGACTCTACCAAGTATCATCTGAGAGAATTTCCATCCTCACTACCCTGTACAAGGAGCAGTCCCAAACATAACAGTGACTTCAGGGCTCTCAAATGAAAATAAGATTAAAATAAAGATTCTGGGCCACTAAGTTTTACTGCTTCTGATGTATTGATACCAAGTAGTGATTTGCTGCCACAGGGCTCCTCTATTATTACACTATCATTTATTTTGACCAGTAATGTCCTTATTTGAGTTTTATATCTAACATTTTTGTATTTGTCAAAGTCAATGGTATTCATGCTGTTTCACTTGTGTTCTGCTACTAAAGACACTGAGAGGAACTGAGTAATTTTGTTATGGGATGTGTTTGTCTTCATCAGGGAATAACAGCTCTTAGCAACTATCTGTATTTGAATATGATCTCAGCTTCCAGGACTTAGAAGTTATATCACACTCATTCAAAAGTGAAACAAAAAAAGTCAGCCAAACAATGGTAACTGAAAAGAATTAATTAAAAAAAAAAAAAATAGCTGTATGTAGTCTTTGCAATCTCTTTGGTTTTCTCAGGCCAATGTTTTTCGTTAAGCTGTTTGCTGTACAGCCAACTGTAATGGCTGCTTCTGTGCTAAAATGATAATAGTAATATATGAGTTATTGGTTTATCTTTCACAGAGTTGGTAAGAATAGATACTTATCCAAGACATTGTTAAATAGTATTTCATCATTATCAACAGGACCTGAGCTTTACAAACTAACAGAACTAATTATATAGCAACGCTTTCATGTTTGTTCTAGTACTTAAATTGTCAAAAATGCAAATGTCTTGTGTATTTAAGAACATGTCAGCGATGGGTTTCATTATCCTCTCTTTATTTTTTCTAAATTCCCTTTTTGTGTAATATTTATTTTTTTTTAACAGAAAATGTTTAGAGTTCAAAAGTCCCGTAAAGTAGGTTGTTTTGTGAATACGTATGCAATAATTACCAACACAGTTTTCTTAAATAATATGAAATGAATACTGACACAAGAGGATAATTTGCATTTGCAGTGTAGAATCCTTCTACTGAGAGGTGATAAAGTACTAACAGCACAGTTCAGTCTTCCTCATTAAAATGTCTAGGTCGTCTTTTATGAAACTAGTCTATAAGCAGGAAGACAAAAAATGTAGTCATATTAAAGTATTTGGGATTCAAGTTCTTTAACTCTAAAATATCACTTCTCTTATTGATTATAGCTTAGTTTCTAGGGTCTAGGAATTATAAAGCAGAGCCTCTGCACAGCATGTTCACCATTACATGAAGATATATTTTATAATTACATGTCAATCTCCGCGTTCTACCTTTTATGCATGACTTTAATAAAGTCAGCTTCTCTGCTTTTTCTACTATAACTAGCATCAAGAAGGAGTTACTATCTTTAACTCTTCAGCACTAGTTATATTTATTCTGATATATCAAAGTAATTAATAAAAATTATGACATTTTAATGAGAATAGATGGGAAAGCTTGGTAGCAATCAAATAAAAGCAATCTGAAACAAGTCCAAGACAGAATCCTCCTCCTTATCAAAACAAAAGCCTGGGGAAAAAAAGCTAAAATACAATTTTTTCAGCCCTGTCTAATTATGGACAGGAATAAACCCAGTAGAAATAAATTAGAGAACTACAGTGCTAGTGGGCAATCATTGATATAGTCCAGAGGAAGACACAGCCTTTTTCTGCACTTCCATTAAGCAAAAAGTGGAAAGCATCTGACAAGCAGGGGTGGGTTAGTGACCATGTAGCTTTAACAGTGTAAAATATATGCCCCACTAGTCTGAACATGCTGTCACAAAGAGCAGCGCAGGGACAGCAATTGTAGAGGCAGTACCAGCAATGAGAAGAAAAAAAATCCCGAGAGGCGTAAGTACCACTAGAACTGTACAGAAATCTCTCCCATCTGACAAAACAAATAGAACCATGTTTTCATGAGAAAATTTTTGTTTATATTATATTATACTACCTAAATGACTTTTTGGTTTAGACAGAAAAAGAAATAATCTTATCATGAAAAAATACTATTCGCACAAAAAGACTCCCTTTTAGAGGGAAAATTTGGAGGGTACTGCAACTCTGTTCACAAAGACTAGCAGTGTATCGATTAGACTAGCACATAAGATTTTGTTACCTTGACTGCATATAATATCTTAAAAAGATGTGCATGTATCACTTGCAAAGTACTAAGGTCCTCTAGGAAATAATGGAGAGGAACTGCTGGATTCCTCTAATTGTTGGCATCCCGGCTATCTGCAAACAAATCATCATCACTCATTTCCACTCTCTCTCTGGGCATTTTCCATATCAGAATTGTAAAATGCTACCATAGGTGGTCTTAGTAAGAAAACTGCTTTGATGACACGAAGGATCCTTTAGTTCTTTTAATTGAAAACACTGAGGATGACTTCAGAAATACAAGAACTGACTTTGAATAAATCTTCAGGGCTAAGCTCCATGTTTAAATTACTGAGCTGTATCAGAGGTGTGGTAATACTCCATGTTCCCTGGATAAACTCAGACCAAATTCAAGGAGATTCCACATGAAAGAAAGCTAATTAAAGATTAAACACTGATATCTATATCACATGAGCATGTGCAGGAACAGTGGAAATTTAACCACGTCGCCTGAAGTGGAACAACATGATAATAAACATTATGGAGGAATGTCTGTAGCCAGCAATTAGCAAATATCATGCATAAATACTTTTTTTGTGTTGTATATTCTTGCCAGTAAGCAACCATCATTAAGGAGGGCAGGCAGATGCCTCATGTATTATATAATTTTAATGATTTGCTTCTCAGATCATAAAGTTGCCAGGATACCTTTTTGGCACTCCAGATAAAAATCAGAAATGCTGACAGTAAAGCATGCCAATCTAACTCATTATTCATGTAAGGAATGAATAACGGGCCACACTTGAGTCTGTGTCTACTTGTTCTGGTTGTTGCCCCCTCATCACTTTGCTTCATACTGGTGATCTTGGTTTCTCTTTCACAGATTTTTCATAAGACATTTTCCCCTCGTTTACCAACCTTGTCCCAATTTTAGGACTTTCTAGCCACGCCTGCTGTCAAAGGTCTTCACCTGAATTAGTTACACTTTGGGCACATTTACCATTAATTGTCTTATCTCTGCTTCACACATAGACCTTTCCTAGGTCCCATATATATCATATTTATATAATTGTCTTTTTACTTATTGATTCCTCCACCAAATGTATCCTTTTTTTACCTGTTTTATTGTAACTTAGGATTTTTATCAACATTTTCTTATTTTTTCCTCTCTGTCCTTTCAACATACAACTTAACTTACAATTTAATAAAAAAAATTACGTAGTTTATTTTACAGTTGTTCTGATATGGTATAAAGGGAGCTTTTTACTGAAATATGCCCCTGCCACAAAAGGTTTATTTGCTTTCCTTGCTTTTTTTTTCATTTTATCAAAAAAGAACAACTGTGGGAGGATGTAAGCTAGCATGTGTTGAAGGCTGGAATGAGCAAAGAATTTGGACCCTCAGGGAAGCTTTGCATTCATTTTGTAGCGAGGTCTACTGGTTAGCTAGCCTGTCTTTAGTGTACGCTGTGTGTAACGTCCTTGCACACAAAGAACAAACAGGATTTCTGTCAAAATGGCTTAGCTCAAGTAGAGATAACAACAAGCAAGGAAAGAACAAAAGTTAGATAACTGCAAGAGAGATAGTGTTTGTTGTCTTCTCTGATAATCTAAAAGTAAATTGGAGGCAAAATTGCTAGTTTCTACCACTTTTTAGAAAATCAAAGCTGTAGCAAGACAAGAAATAAATGTCTCAGTTCAGAGTTAAATATTGCATACCAATTAGTTCTTTCCTGAGTGACAGCCACAACTTTAAGGCTTGAAAGAAAGGCCATATTTTATTTACTATTCATCTTGTGAGAGTTACAGGTCCGGTCCAATATGTGGCACCTTCTTCAGGATACAGGAAATAAGCACTAGCTAACCTCATCTCTGGGCCCCGAAGTGTCTGAGTAAAACACTTTTTCACACCAAGTGTAGACTATGCAACAGCAATTACATCCAGTTTGGTACTGATAACTTTCAGCACTTTGATTACTGGACAATACATATTAATGATGTGTTCTCATTTAAAAACTTAAAATCTATTTTTATTTAAAGAACTAGAATGCTAAACTATGGTAGAAGTTATCTATGATGTATCAGTTATTAATAGCTACGATTATTAATAGTAATCAGTTATTAATTGTAAAAGGGTTTTATGATATTTTTTCAGTGGCTATTTGAGAATATTTAACTTTAGTTAATTTTATGTAGTTCATATACTTTTGAGTGATGAATTTACACATCAACCATTATTTATTTAAAGCTAAATTAGTTGTGGGTAAAAAGAAATCTTTTAAAGAATAGGTTTATATATATGAAGAACTAAAATTCTTCTAGCTACAGTTGTCATTTATCCTTTATTTCAAAACAAAGACTTATAGCAAAAAAATATTTCTGAGCATCTCGGTTTTCAGACAACCTTCATAATTATGAAAATGCATTTTACCCTTAACTTAAATGGTACAATGAAGCTGAGATGTCAAATTCTTGTCCTGTAATGCAGTTGCTGAACACTACGCTGTTCAAATATTTAAATATTTCAACCACGACATGAGAGCATGAACCTCTATTTGGGACAAAATGCCGTTTGTAAATGGCAGTCAGGTCAATAAGGTTTCTTTTTTAAAGGGAATTCTACAAGGTTAAAATATAGTACTTATTCTGCTGTAAAAGACTGAAGTTACTTTAGTGAGCAGAGGCCATTGGAAACCATTGTGTGAATTTGAGAAATGTTGAACAAAATCTGGAAATACTGATCATAAAATCTCTTTGACTTGAGCAGACGCCCTTTTGAAAAAAGCCTTACCTTTGAGTAAAAGCAAGAACTTTCACTGCTGATCTCTGAATGCAGTTTGTCCTGGGCCACAAGCTTCACTCTCACCTCCTTATTCCTTCTCCCAGCTCTTGATCCAGGCTTACTAACAATGATGGTTGTGAAAAGTTGTGGCACCATTTTAAGAAGTAAAATATTGACAATGATTTTCAACAACATTTATGTACTGGTCTCGTTATCTGCCCTGTTATATCATTCTGTTATAAGACAGGGGAAAAAAAGCATTTTCTTATTTCAGTCAAAGCACTTCATACATAGTAGTTCATTGAATCCTTAAATATCCTAAAGCACAGGCTAATGACATTCCTGTTTTAAAGTTGAAAAACACTGAAATAGCAAAGCTGACATCAGCATTTTTCAAGCATCTGCAAACTGTTAAGTCTCTCATCAAAAAATTAAAGTATACAATATGAGTGACATTTTTTGACAATGAAGGTCATACTGAGTTGACTGCACTGCAGTGCATAACTGTAAGAGTATTAGCAAAAGAAGAGGCCCACACCTTTCTTCTGTTTTTAACGTGATTCCAGAAAATGTAAAAGTTGTGAAGGTGTTATTAAATTAACATATAATTATAATCAAGGGGTTTTTTTATTAAGCATCAAAAATGTAGGAAACATTTTTGCAGAAAAGCAAAAAGTAGTAATTATAACAAGTTTTGATCTATGCTTTGGAAAAGGTAATTTTTTGGTAGAAAACATGGAGTTACTTAAAGGTTTTGATAAAAGTTGCAAGCAGCAATTAATTGATTGATTTAAAAATATAATTCATAGTAACAAAAACCTGGTGGTTGCATTCTTCTTGGTCAAAACAAGTGACTTAACTATTGAATCTTAATCACGCCACATTGCCTGCTTCCTTGTTTTTGTCCCTGTAGGATTTTTCACCCTCTGAAACCAAGAAAAAGATCATATTTTGCTTCAGTTTCTGAAACCTCATCATTTTTTCCAGACTTTCCATTTCACGCTGCTTGAATTTTATTAAGATCTCTTTGCACAAAAGCAGAGTACCAGCTATATGATGCCCTGAGGGATCTGAAAAGCTGTTGCCATAATGTCGCAAAACTCTGGAGACATTTTATTTCTACCAGAAGCTCTTTGGAGGATTGTGGCTAAGGATATAAAATATCTTATGTGTTTATAGCAGGGATCTTGATCTCCATTGGAATTTAACACAAAAGCATTTTTTTAAATCTATTAGTCGTCACATCACATCCATAGTGATCAAATAATACCTGTCTACAAGGTGGATTGTATCTTCTTCACATCTTGGGATGGCGAAGACTATTTTTATTTCAGAATTATGAGTGATACCCATAGGTATAATAGCATGCATCAACTATTCTTAAGACTGTGACTTTCCTTTCAGCACCTCAATTAAACATTGCTAAGTATTTTCACCAGGTATTTTCCAGCACCTCTAATTTATCTGTTCTTCCCAAACACAGCTATGCATAAGTTCTTTAGTGGAGGCTTATGAAAGCATGTTTTCTCCAGGGAACAAGAAAAGATTTTCTAACTGTTAATATTATTTTATTTTCACTGGTCAGCCTTGCAATCAAAAGCAACTGCTGAACTCTCAGTAGTCTCTTATAGAGCAGAGTGGTCCTGCTCAAATAAGTTTTGAAATAAAATTGTGTAGGAAGCTGTATTCTAATTTGACAAAAAGATGTCCCATTAAATAAATTATTCCATTTTCAAAAAGCTGTAACATAATAGTATGTGTGTGTATGCATACATGTAATATAGCAAGAGAAATATTTAAATGATTATTTAACTAAAACAATATATACCTATACCTAGATGTTAATTTGATGGGAAAATATTTTATAAAATTTAATGTATGAATAAAGAATCTAGGATGCAAATTCCAAAGATATTGATACTTAAAAACCTGTTGCAACGTTAGACTGTTTGGGACACATTTTGCTAAAATGCTTTGTAATTCTGTATGCCTTGGGCTTTCTGAGACCATACTGAAGATGCTGGGATATTACAAAATACCCTTAAAAATAATGTAAAGAACCAAAACATTGAAGGAATCTGGTATTTTAAGGCAAATCAAAATCTTTCTGTTGTTGAAGGATGTTACGCATGAGTGACTCAAGTCAACAATTTTCTTTCACAGAAAACTGAAATTCTCTACAGGATGTATCAGATCAAATAAAAAAAAAATTTGATTCCATTTCTAAAATTGCAAGAACTCTATAAATACACAAAAATCGGACACTGGTAATGTAATGGAACTACTAATATAAATATGTTGAATTGCACCACTGTTAACCACAGTGTATCTCCTCAAAGCAACCGTTACTCAATAATCTAATATTGTTGTCCATTCACATTTGCTATATTTCCTAGCCCTTTATGTCATTGTATCTACCATGTACCACTCTTCTTCCTCAGAATAGTGCTGTGACAAGATAAAAGCAGTTGCTCTCAAAAGAAGAAAGCAAATTTCATTCTGGGTTTTTCTTTCAATAATCTTATACTATAGAAATCCTGTTCCTATTGTCAAACAGACTGAATGGCTTTGTAATTGTCAAAATAGCCTCACATAAATATACTAACAGAGACAGTTATCATTTAACTCTTTCAATGCTGTCTTTCAGTGCAACTTCTTTGTAGTGGTTAACCATAACAGCATCTTTAATTGGTCAGTGGTCTCTAAAAATGTCAACTTTTCAAACTCACAATGTTCTATGTACTTCTGACATCAATTGGTTAGGAGAATTAAATTTATCTCCTACTTCAGTGCAGACATTTGAAACAATGTCATAAATAACTGACTGTATTACCTCAAGCTTTTATTCTATGATAAAACTTCTTTTTCACTATCCAGAATATGATTAAAACTGAATTTAAATGTTCATGAAGTTCTGCACATCTCTCGGAATATGTCTTTCCTTGATGGCAAAAATAACTGCAAATGTTCAGAATCTCAGAGTTTAACTACGAAAGTCAGCATTTTCTACTGCAAGGTGTGCACTTTTTGTAACAGTTAGATAAAAATTACACAGGCCTCCCATTCTGTTTATACCTCTCTGCAGGATGTGTGACACAGGAGAAGGGCTGTTCACCTTTCAAACACGAGAAGGAGAAATGATTTATCAGAAAGTCCATTCTGCAACACTGGCAATAGCAGAGCAACATGAAAGATTGATGATGGAGATGGAGCAGAAGGCACGGGTAAGGTCCTTTCAACAAAATCTTTAAAACTTAAAAAATTGGTAATTAGAAAAGAAGTATGGAGTAATGGCAGCCCATGGATTCGACCATAATAATGGTATTAGCTGTGTGGCTAAGAAAAAGCAGACTTTTGGATTTATGTATTTGCATGGTCAGAGATTTTCAGCCTGTGCTATACAATGATCTGTTGTTGATGTCTTTTTGGAATGATGGATACCATTAAATGCTAGATCTACGGTTACCTTCTGGAAAATTGTGGCCCTGTTACTCAAAGATTAAGCCTCTAGCTGAAGCCAGTTGTGAACTATCCATCGAGTAATAACTGCTAATTGCTCCTGATGGCCTCACGGGTGGGGAAGAAACAGTCCAGTGTAAACATTTATAGGTGACAACAGACATGTTCTGTTTTTCTTAACCGTGGAAAGAAATTACTTTCTCTATAATATGATACATTATACAATGTGAGTTCAAAAAATAGATATTTTTTTAATTGTAAGTTCAGACTTTCCAGTATGCACAAGTTATCTTTAATTGCTCAAATGAACTACTGGAAGTTCAGAGTTTTTTAAGACAAAAAATTTTAAAAAGCGATCTGTGTATGCTTAGAAGTAGAGATGGTCATAAATGATCATTCTGGAAATCTAACTCTCAGCTGGTATGAAGCTACCTTTATAGCCACCAGAGAGGAAATCCACTATTTCCAGTGGCTCCTTCCTTTTTCCCTTGCCCACCATGTACGTGCCTACATTCACACAACATGACTTACATGATCCTCTCCCTTCATACTCCATCACTGTCAAAATATCTTGCTCTCACTCCTAAGAGAAAGGCTGTTGCAAAGGGCAACTGAAGACCCCAGTGTTCAATTCCTATTCCTAATTACTCCCCAGATAAGTCTGTCTTTCTCTATTTACTGAAAAACAAAAACCAAAAACAAACAAACCAACCAACTTGAAAAATAGTTATATTTCCATGGGAAATTTTTTTTATGCTGAATGCTCCCCTCAGACTCTATATGTCTCTAAGTAACAGCTTAAAGATGGGAAGCCATAAAAGGTGGCTTTTTTGGTGGTTTGTGAAGAAAGGTGGATGAGTTTTCCAATAAAAATAGACAGAGCAGGAGCATGTACACAATAGCTGACAGGCACAAACTTTGGACAGAAAAAGTAGGAAGAGGAGAGTTCCAGGAAAACTAGGACAAACTAAGAAAAAGTATCATTATAGATATGTTTGCTTTTAAAATGTCTACACCAATGAGAGATAACAGGACACTTTCATGCTGCCATAAATGCTTAGAGAATGATCATACAGGCTTTTACTTTCATGCAGCCATCACTTTCAAGTCTTCCATCTATCAATCAGCAGCTTTGCTACTTAGCAAATCCATTTCTATTCTGACATCAGATGACTTCCAGGAAACCTCATTTATGAAGGCTGTGTCCATATGGTAGGTAATACCAAACTCTGAGAACAGATTGAGAAATAGACATGACTCATCAACCATAAAGTGTATCATGTGCTTGGTTCCTGAAGGAGGCTGCACTGTGATCTGCAGAGGAAGACTGGTAGAGGCCTGCTGTAGGCTTCCATAGGCTGTGTAGAAGCTGTGGGCTGTGTAAGGGAGGCTGAAAAATGCTGTTGATTTTATACTTCAACTAGTAAGCTAATGTTGTTTTGGTTTTAGAAGCTCAATTCCTCCTGATTGATGGGGTGCAGCATTTGAATTGTATTCATATTAGAAAAAAAAACACCCAAAAAACAAAACCAAAAACAATGAAGATATTAAATAGACTAAGTATATGCTATTTTCCTTTTATCAAGTATAATTGCTCCTCTAATATGAAAAACAAACAGTTCCACCAAATGCCTGTGTATATTTTTTTCTTAAGAACTGAAATTGAAATAAAAGCAAGAGTATATTTTTAAATCAGGGATCTAGAGGTCATAAATGTCTTTCAGGTCTTCCCAAATCTTGAACTTTGATTCTTTGTATCTACGGCTCCTTACTTGAGTGGTTTTGCTCTTTCCTGACCCTTTCTGTAATGAACGACTCATGCTTAATATCGTAAAATTAAATGTTTGGTGTTTTTTGCAAAGGTGAAAATGAAAGAAATTATTTAAAGTAAAGAAAGCTTAATAGCATATCCACTATTATACAAATCAGAAATAGGGAAGAAATGTAACAGTAAGTCCATCTTTACTTCTTCCTGCCAGTTGTTAGGAGTTATATGTTAGAAAGGACTCTTGAATATTTGTGTGCTCTATCCTAAATGTTAACATATTTTAAGCATGATTTATTTTTTCCAGATTATAATAGCTTGTAGTCCAATATTACAAAAAGTGAATACAGTTTATAAAGGAAATCAAAGTGCATTTTTTACTAAAGCAACTTGATGAAATATATAGATTACAGTTAGGTCTCATAATGAATATACAAAGTGCATTGCCTTACTACAAATTCTGGCAGAAGAAAAAAGGTAAAATTGGTTACTGCTGCCAGAGACGTCAGATAAAGGTATTGCGAGCAGCCACAGGCCACATTTACTCCATTTATAGATGTCTCTACACACAAAGCTGCTGCTTCAGAATGCTAAGCAATAAATTTGTTTTCATGCTAAGAAATCTATTGCTCAAGCCAGGTAACATGCTGGATAACTATGTTAATAAGAGAGAGATACAGGAAGGAAACTAATTCTTTCCATTACCTTTGAAAGGCCATGGACTGGAAGACAAATTGTTCTGTGGCAGCTAATCCAGTACCAAGTCTGTCTCATTGTCATCACTACCAGGAGAAGCCCAGTTGGTTTAAGGAGGCAGTCACTTTTGCCTACTGCTCACTTCCCTGTCAAATTATAACACTAGAAGAAGGACCTGAAATATGAGATCAATAATCCCTGGTATAGGTGCAGTTTCAAGTTGATCACTGGTTTTACTGTAATCAAAGCAGACTGGATTTTATTCAAAGAGTGTGGCAAAGTGCACAATGATTTAATTTATCTTAGATGGTCTTCTTGACTGAGTTTGAAACATTAAACTGGCAAACTGGCAGTGTTTTATGCTCACTTATTTTGGGACAATAACAAATATGGGCCAGTGCAAGTAATTAAATTGAAATTCTTATCAGTGAAATTGTTATTTGTATGTTCACTTTTTTCAGCTCTGTCTTTTTAATGGATCACTGTAATACAGATTATAATTTTTGTTTGTGGGTGTTTTTTTAATGGGAGGAGGTGATATTGGGCATGTTTTATCATAGAATCATAGAATGGTTTGGGTTGAAACAGACCTTAAAGATTATCTAGCTCCTACCATGGACAAGGACATCTTCCACTAGACCAGGTTGCTCAAAGCCCCATCCAGCCTGGCCCTGAACACTGCCAGGGATGGGGCATCCATAACTTCTCTGGGTAACGTGTACCAGTGCCTCTCCTCATGATGATGGATTTCTTCTGTATATCTAACCTAAATCTGCCCTCTTTCAGTTTAAAGCCATTACCCCTTATCCTATCACTACATGCCTTTGTATAAAGTCCCTCTCCAACTTTCTTGTAGGTCCCCTTTAGATACTGGAAGGCTGCAATAAGGTCTACCCAGAGCCTTCTCTTCTCCAGGCTGAACAACCCCAACTCTCTCAGCCTGTTTTCATAGGAGTGGTGTTACAGCCTTCTGATCATCTTTATGGCCCTCCTATGGACTCAGTCCAACAGGTCCATGCCCTTTTTATGTTGGAGCCCAAAGAGCTGGACACAGGACTCCAGGTGAGTTCTCATGAGAGCAGAGCAGAGCAGAGGGGGAGAACTCCCACAACCTACTAGTCATGCTTCTTTTGATGCACCCCATACATTTTGATACATTTGCCTTTCTGGGCTGTGAGTGCACATTGCCAGGTCATATTGAGCTCCTCATCAACCCCAAGTCCTTCTTCTCAGGGCTATTATCCATTCATTCTTTGCCCAGGCTGTATTTGTGCTTGGGATTACCCTGACCCATGTGTAGGATCTTGCACATGGTCTTATTGAACTTCATGATGTTCACATGGGCACACCTTTCAAGCCTGTCAAGGTCCTTCTGGATGGCATCCCCTCCCTCTTGTGTGTTGGTCACACCACACAGCTTGGTGTCACTGGCAAGCTTGCTGAGGGTTCACTCAGTCCCACTGTCAATGGCACCAACAAAGACGTTAAACAACAGCGGTCCTAATACCGACCCTTGAGGCACAGTGCTCATCACTGGTCTCCACTTGGACATTGAGCCATTGACCACAACTGAGGCATCCAGCCAATTCCTTATCCACTAAGTGGTCCTTCTGTCAAATTTTTTTAGTGGTTTCACAGTATCAACACACCAGTTATGTTAAAATGGACAATGGCAATATCTACAAGATTTTTATTTAGCACTGTTATATGTCTATATGAGAGTGTCAACAACTTTGGCTTTATCATGTAAATAGTCTATATTCCTACATATCTCTTCTCTTGTACACACATATACACCACATCCCCTTTTGTTTTTAAATATAACATTTAGAAATCAGGTTGGACTGGCAGTCTTGGAATTATGAAAAAAAAAAAATAGGCAATAACCTCAAGAATAGCATGTATCCCCACTAACTGTAGTCTGATGTTAAGCATGGAAGATGCACATCTGCGTGTGTTAACAGCCAGCTCTTCAGGCCTTCCCATGTCCCCAGGCAACACCACAAGGTCCTTCCACTTCCTTTCTGTAATCTCAGGTGCTTATCTGACTCAGGGAGACTCTTCAATTTGCTAATCTGGAAAAAAAAAATGCTATCTAAAAGGAAAAGGATCTGCAGGGTTACTGAGATGAATTGGTTTACAGAGACACCAGTGAACAATCAGTTCTTCCTAGTTATACCATCCTGAGGAGAGGAGGAAAACGAATAATTCACTCTACATAAATGCTGAGTGTCCTCCTCCTTGTAATGACCAATGCTGGTTTTGGTGATCTTATTTTAAAGAACCTCAGTGAAGATAATTTTCACACAGCAGCATGTCAACATAGTTGTTCTCAGCAACACTTGTCTATCTAACCTTTACATCAGGATGATAATGTGCTTACTGTCACATGGCATTGGAACTTCAGACCTGATTTTCTTCCCTAATCCGAGCTTTGACCTTCTGCCACTTAGCCTCTACTGCAAACACTTTCGATGCAACTTCTGCACCCACTGTTGTTCAAGTAAATAAAATGGGAATTTAAGAACTGTGGATTTCTCATATTATGACTACACATATGAGGGAGGCATATTAAGGAAATAGTCATAGCTTTATAAATTCATAAATCACTTATTTCAAGGGCTTGCAGAAGAACTTATTATATAACCTCAAAAGAATAAAAATTTACAATATGTAAAACCATAATACTAAATAAGATAGCACTGAAGTTGATGTTAACTAGCTGAAGTTAGTCAAATGTCAGTAAGACTGAAGTGTAAATGCATGAAGACATAATGGCACAAATTTCATAGCATTATTGTGGGAAATATTCTATGACACTTGTTTTGCTTTAGACAACAGAGCTGTAAAAATAATATCATTTTAGATTGTGATCCTTTCAATATCTACAAGAAGCTAAACACCTTTATGAAACACTGCATCTGTATATTTCTCTTCCATTCTCATTATTTACAAGTCTTGTCTCATATTCAGCTTAAGTGAATGACTCATCATGATAGATTTCTGTCATTTAAAAGAGATAATATCAATGAGTTTATATATTATTAAAAAAAAAAAATTATATTGGGATTGAAATAATGCATGTGCCAAAGAAGACAAATAACACGCAATGGAACTGGGCTTAAAGAGAGGTTGAAGAGTAAGGTGGA
This sequence comes from Patagioenas fasciata, assembly GCF_037038585.1. NCBI lineage: Eukaryota > Metazoa > Chordata > Aves > Columbiformes > Columbidae > Patagioenas > Patagioenas fasciata. Next base: position 60,200,370 of record NC_092521.1, read on the forward strand.
TAAGAAATAAGGCAGCAAGTCATTTAGTCTTTCTTCTCTGGAACAGAATGAGGAGGGTAAGAGTATTTAATGGGACTGGTCTGAGGATAAATATAAATGATGGTGTTGCCAGGCATGGTATTAATAAGAATGTAAATAGAGTGAAGAATAACAATGCAAATTGTCTTGAAACAAGAGAGGAAAGGAAAGGGGAAGGAAAGGGGAAGGAAAGGGGAAGGAAAGGGGAAGGGAAGGGGAAGGGAAGGGCAAGGGAAGGGCAAGGGAAGGGGAAGGGAAGGGGAAGGGGAAGGGAAGGGAAGGGAAGGGAAGGGAAGGGAAGGGAAGGGAAGGGAAGGGAAGGGAAGGGAAGGGAAGGGAAGGGAAGGGAAGGGAAGGGAAGGGAAGGGAAGGGAAGGGAAGGGAAGGGAAGGGAAGGGAAGGGAAGGGAAGGGAAGGGAAGGGAAGGGAAGGGAAGGGAAGGAAAGGAAAGGAAAGGAAAGGAAAGGAAAGGAAAGGAAAGGAAAGGAAAGGAAAGGAAAGGAAAGGAAAGGAAAGGAAAGGAAAGGAAAGGAAAGGAAAGGAAAGGAAAGGAAAGGAAAGGAACCTCTGAGGCTGAAGAAAATAGCAGCATTAGTTTCATAATGAACTTACAATTTAGCTTTACCCTGTAAACACGTTTGTACTGTGTATTTCTTTATGTGTTTTTAACCTGATCACAGCCTCAACACATACTCATTGCAACATTACAGGATCAAACATCATCAACAAACGCATGAAACATTCTAAATTGTCATTTTTAAATGATTGCTTCAGTTTGAAGTATCCTACATTTGCCAATGCATCTTCAGGGCTTTGTCTGGTTTATGATTGTTATTTATGTCTTTATGCAGTGGCATAACTATTATTTTCAACTTGTGAAGTGTAGGAAGTTCAGAGAGACACAAGTTGAGGCTGCCAACCCAATGATTATAGAAAATATTTAGTTAAAATATATATCTTTTGGACTCCATTTCAGCACTTCAATTACTTAATATGACAAAGCTCTTTTATGTTGTAATTCTGCCAAAATGCCTTTGGTTCAAATCAATACCTGGAGGAGAAAATGGAGAAGCAAATTCCAGAGTTCATCCATAAATGATCCCATGTCATGACACATTTGTCTCTTAGTACATTTTCTTCTGTTTCAAAGGTATGTATAAGCTCATGTACTGAGCTTCTGAATACACATGATCATTCATGAACTCATGCACTTAACCTAAGCTAAAATATAGCCTCAGGTCAGTTATTCATGCAAATACTTAGCTCAATATTATTCTGTATATCCCATCTGAAACTACTGTATGACTTTGCTGTATAGTATTTGTTTAGAAACCTTACAACCCTGTAAAAAGCCAGCTGATTTATTGCAGTACATAGTTGACTTCATTTACAGAGGTGTTGTGAAGTTTATTTCAATTACTGGTTCTAGAGATCCTTGGAAGTTACAAGTTAAAGCCAAATAGCCTTGCAGGGCTTTTGGCAGGAGAGGACTTCTGGAAATCTCACACTTCTTTGTGCTGGAAACCAATAATGGAAAACTGGGAGTGTTCCACTGCAGGATCTGTGCATCCACTGGCAAACCATGACCATCTGTAAATACTGCAGAGATTAATAACAGAAACAAGAATGCTGACTTTCCTCCCTACACCCGAGACAGAACCTGTGTACTTTCAGGTTTGAGTTATGTAAACCCTGTTCCCCTAAGTATCAGTAATTTCCCATAGGGTTCTTGATTCATTAAGCACATAGTGACATTTTTCCTGACTCTGATTTTTCTGTGAGAATTTTTTAATAATTTTGCCACTCTCTTTGTTAGTCCTCAGGCTCAGAAAACTGTACTTGAATGAAGTAAATCCAAAAGTTGCATCACAAGTCTATTCCTGAGATTCACTGCTTCAGAAGAAGGAATGGGATTTGTGGATATTCAGACTGGGTGGCAGTTAACAGTTCCTCAAACTGGAGCTGGTTTATTTTTTAATCTTATTTGAAAAAAAATATTTTATTGAATGGATTTTTGTTTCATTGGCATTTGTTTCAGGGACTGTTACTCCTATACAATAACAGATATTCAGATACTGAATCAACATTCAAAAGCTATGCAGCAGGTGCTGTTCACTTCCTAAAATAAAATACTTCATCCCAACATGAAATTCAAGCTTCCACAGCCATTAGAGTCTCCTGCCTTTTCCTTTCTTACCAATTCAACACCTTTTTTACCCCATCTTCTTCTGCAAGCTGCAGGGGTCTGCTTTGCTCCTATCGAGCACCTTGCAGGCAGTGAGAGGATGAGGTGTAAATCCCAGCTTCTCTGGAGGATGCTGCAGATGGTTGTAGTTGTTGGATGTTTTCTGTGTGTTTGAATGAAACCACAGTATAGGGAAAGTCTTTACTATGGTAACAAAGGGTTAGTACAGCTGCTCAAACAAGTGATAGAACGGGTGGGAACAGAGCTATTTGTCGTGTCAGAAACACTGCAGAGAACATAAAGGTGTGTTGAATGTGTAGGAAAGTGGCGTAGGCAGATGTGAAAACAGAGCTGGCAACTGCTTGCATAAGAGTGTATCGGCTATTTTCAGTAGTTAGCGATGTAATTTAAATGCTGTTTTGCCATTTGAAAACTAAAGCTTGCACTGGAGTTTTGAATGTTTTTGAAGTGGTAGTAGTCATGAGGGCTTTTTTTCCGAGTATGGTGGGAAAAATTCAATTCTTCCCTTGCCTGACACAGTTTTGAAATCTCTCTTATCCATAGCTATGGGGCTGGACCATCTTGAATGCAAAAAGATGATCTAAATCTCTCCTAGGAACTAAAGCCCAAGTACTTCACCACACAGATATGCATCCTAACCTAGAAGTTACTCTCATTCTTTCCTCCTTAAAAATTTCTAGAATATTTTTCATAGTGTTGCAGTTTTCTAACTTTCTGTCTAACATACTACCTAAGACTAAGGTTCAAATCTGCTTTCCTCCTAATATGCAGTGGGAACTGAAACAAAATTTGTAATAAAAGCTTCACGGAGGTGTCTCATAACTGAGACAGTACAATTTCTTGTCTGCAAGGAGCCTGCTTCATTCTATTAATCCATCCTAAAACTCCACACATAAATCCTGTGAACACTTTTCCCTGTTCTATTCAGCTCATTTACATGTTTGCATGCAACTGCTATACTGTGAGCATTATGATTTAAGCTGCTAGGGTCTTGTTACTTTGTTTAAATGCAACAGGGCAATGATTTTTGCGTAGTAAGGTATCTGAAGATGCAAACCCTCCTGAGAATTTGTAGATACTTTAAAAATCCATGCATTCACACATTCTCATTTATAGGAACTTTTTAGAGAACTAGGTACATATTTCTTAGATGTCTTGTATTTCAACTTTACAAAGTTGCTTTTGAATATAAGTAGTTTTGAAGGTTGGTGAAATACGCACACTTGTGCGTTTGTTTCTTTCTTTCTTTTCTTGTACTTTGCAAAATATTGCATATTTACAGAGATAGCAAAGTAGCTGGAGAGGCCCTGTCAAGTTGAAATTCATATTTGTTTCCAGAAAATGCAGAAAGTGACCAGCCAAAGAACTTTCCCTGAACAAAATGAAGGACTTGATTAGCAGTCTTATTTGCTAAAAGCTGTGGCTGATATGAGTGATAAATTAGGAACTGTTGCTGTAATTAAACAGTAGTTGTTGCATCCTTGACTGAACCCTCTTTGGCTATTCCCGGCTTTCCCCTTAACTAAAATTTGAGAAGCATTTAATACTGAAGGGATGTTTTCTTTGGCATTGTCTACATTGAAAACAACATGCTTGTATAGCTGTGCTGGTAGGCTTATGTCATCAAATTCTCTTAACAGAGGAGCAGGTTATATTGACTTCAGTATTACTAGAAAAATAATTCCCAAGACAGTTGTCCAGTTAACTTAATTTATTATTAATGCCATATCTGCTATTTTGAGAAATCCATTTTCTGTAAAGTAAACTAGCTTATAGAGCTCCTATTATTATTAGCAAAAATAATAGCTGATGAAGCAACCCAATGCTCTCAGGAGACAGGTATTATTATAATAATTATACTAATGAGTAAAATGAGGAAAGATTAAGGCCTAATTCAGCTGCATATAAGTTGCCCAAGGTCATAGAATAATCAGCTGTACACTGAGAATAACACAGCAACAAAACAACAACAAAACAAATCCTGTATCATAGTCAATTACTTATTCACAGAAGAATTAATTTCTGAAAAAGTTATTTTTCACATGGTTTTCATCAGTCTTTTGAACTATGGCATCATTCTGTGTCTCCTGTCAAACAAGTCCTTCCTCTTTTTCAGCAGCTCTGTTCAGAAGTTCTTTACATGACCCAAGGGAATAGTTAAAGCTTTGTCTCTGATTTAGAAGAAACTTCTTTATCAATGATTTACAGAGGGGCACAGTGCTTTTCAGAGAACAGGAGAATTATAAAAAGTCATAAACTGAGAGGGGATCAAAACTTCTCATAATAGTCCTAAAGTTACTCTGTAAATCTCTCCTGTGCTTTTTGTGGTTTGGCTCATCAGGTACCTGTTGGTATGATAAAAATTAGGTGAAATTTACCCTCTGTCTTCATATTGCTTTTTTTCTCTGCTTCCACTCCATTTTATAATGATGACAGGTTTTTTAACATGAAAAGTATTTATAATAATCTCTCTGATTATGTTTATACTGAAGACAACAAATAATTACTATCTAAAAATGCCATAACTGAAATATGGGCACTTTTCCAAGTACAAGCTGTCTTTTGATATGTATTAACCAAAGCCTGTCCAGATAGGAGTTGTTTATGTTCCTTTTTTCTCTCAGCCTTACTGATATCCCATATGATGCCAGCCGTGCTAACAGTTTGTATTTATCAGCTGTGCTGGAATCTGATTCAGAAAATTGTAAGACGGTAGTACAGATGGTACAGATTCTATACTGTTGATTTGACATTATTTCACTTAATATTGTAACAATATCATATAAAGATGTGCAACTGCTACAGTAAGCAAAATGTCAGGTGAATGCACTGGCACAGCACATCTCATTAGCTCTCAGATTTTCAAACCTATTGACTACAGAATCAGAAAAACAGGCATTGGAAGAAAATACTGGTGGTCAGGTCAACTAGCCTTCTGTTCAAAGGAGGGATAGCATCAAAACAGGATCAAGTTACCCAGAGTCTTATTGATTCAAGTTTTTAATACCCCCAAAGGTGCAGATTATGAGTACCCATTCCAATGCTTGGCTGCTCTAACTGTAAAGAATTTTTTCTTAAGTCTGTCACTAATTTCCCTTTCCACAGCCTGTGACTGTTGTCCTTTCACTGTGCATCTCTAGTAACAGTCTTCTCTACAATATATCTTTAAGAAGAGAGAGAAACTGGATTTAGATTTCTCTAAGCCTTTTCTTTCTCATGCTGCATAAACATTAGACACTTAATCCAGCTTCACTGATCATATTCTACTTCTTAAAGGTTCTCTCACAGGCTCTCTCCAGCTTTACATTTATCTTGCGCTAAGTCCCAACTGTGAAGACTCTGTGAATACAACTGAACTTCCAGATGTGGTTTCACAAATAAGAAATTGTAGGGAAATGTAACTTCTCCCAACCTGCTGGCCTTGCTTTTGCTAATGTGGTCCAGTATGTCATTAACCTCCATCACTGCCCCTGCACACAGGTCATTCATGTTAACACCAGGATCACTGGGTCCTTTTGGCAGAGCTTTCACCTAGCAAGTCAGTCCCCAGTCTGTGCTTGTGCCACTGAGTTGCCCTGGCCCAGCTGCAGCATTAGCATCTATCATTGCTGAACTGCATGAGATTCCCATCAGTCCTTTCTTCTTCTTTGCTGAGGTTTCTCTAAATGCAAGCCCTTCCTCTGAGTATTTGAATCCTTCCTCTAGTTTGATGTCATCCCCAAATTCCTATGGGTGGATTCTGTCCCACTGCCCACATTGATGATGAAGATATTAAAAAGTATCAGAGGACTTACCCATCTAAACTGAAGGAATAGCGTTTTTTCAAAAGTGATTCAGTTCTGCAGTATTCAGCAGCAAGACCTTAATGGAGATTTTCCATGTTATTATTGAAACATACATCACTCTGTTACTTATGACTGTCTCAGGATAAAAGCTGTGAGTGTCATCACATATTCAGTCTGTCAGAATTCATTTCTATAAAGGTAGTTGCCAAGCAAGATTCATATGGATTCATATGGCTGACTGTTGAATGCCTATCTCTACAGCATCTGTGATTCAAAGTCCATTGACAAATCAGCAGAGATTCTTTTTTATAAAACAGGAGAACTTGTTGTCTTTTCATTATTCTTAATAATTTCCTTGTGAGACACAGTGGTAAAATTGCAATTGCTACTACCTGAGAGATTTTGTAAAATAATTTGTAAAATGATGGCATTTCTGTAATATTTCTCACATATTGTTTAGTGATCACCTTTACATACATTTATATTACATGAAGAAAAAAAGTGATGGAGTTGCAGATTTCCATGGCAACAGATATAATTCTATCTCCTTTGTTTTGTGAGGCTGGAACTTGCCAGCACAGAAGCAAAGGATTGTACTGTTAAATGGCAACCATGGATTTCAAAAGGCTTGAGTTATATGGCATGTGGTCATGCATCTACAACCTCCACTACACCAAGTGACTTTTGCCAGTGGAAAAAAAACACCTAAGTTATTGTCTGAAAACAAAATTACATAAAGTTGCCAGTTGTATGATTTATTAGGCTGATATGAGTATGTTGAAAGATACAGCAATTTACCAACATGTTTCTGCTTCCCACTTTCCAAATTGGGTTCCTAATTTGCATCTATTTTTGCTGCATAAGTAAACTTACATCAGTAAAAAAGCAAAAATTTCATGAACTTCTTTTATATGCAGAAATTTGGGCTGTGATTTGAGAGTCTTGTCTCTCATTTTAAGAGAGCTGAAAATAATATACATTTTGTATATTTATTTAGAAGATTTTCCATTGATTTTGAATGATTGCTTACTGAAGTTTCTGAGAAATGTCAAAAATTCTTTGTCTATATCTATCTATATACACGATCATGATATGATCCCCTTATGTGTGAGAACACACAGTGGACTAAAATAGCCCTTTATTTTTATATACTAGCTTTTCATTTGATTTAAAGTCTGTAAAAGTCCCCTGAAGGCAATAGAGCTACTGAAGTAAATATTAAATTAAATATGAGTAAATTAATTTAAATTAAACTTACACTTTCATTTGGATGTTTATATGCACAGACACATTTTTAGCATTCCCTACAAAAATATTGTGTATTTTAAAGTTAAACCTTAATAATTTACATCCATGTACATTCATGACCATTGCACATGTATAGATAGCCCCAGTATGTATGATTCAAGTTGCATTCATAATGTTTAAAAGTAACTTGTTAAAAGAAAGAAAATATGTTCTTTTGGAAGGTATTGAAGAGTCTTTGAAGAGGGCTTTACTAATGATAGCAATTTTTATGTATTCTGGGTTTTCTGTTTTTTCTTTTTAATTTAAATATCAGTGTATGACATAAAACTAACTTCTAAAAATGTCAGAAAGTAGAGGTCAGCAAGACTATATGTGTTACTGAATACTGGAGTCATGCCCTGGTAAGCTTGATAAGCTTAATAAGGAATATTCATGAAAGGTTATTGATGATTATTGTTTCGGCAAGTATTCCTGCCATTTTATTAAAGTTCATTGGTACTAGTAATTTCTATATACTGAAATGAAGAAGCTAAAAGAAATGTGATTTCCACTAATGTGTGTAATTGGGAAATACTGATCTGTTCTAGACAATAGAAGAAGTTCATCCTTATTTCACCTTTCTTGCCGCATGTTAGAGAGAGTTTTTGAAATCTGGTCTCCACTTAGAGGCACTTTTTTCGTGCTATGACTTTTACCATACCAGCTCTAAAACTGTCCAAAACAACTTCTATGAAGTCAGAAAGGCTGTCTTTCCAGTACTCTCAGGTAAACTACTGAAGACTTCAAATGTCCTAAATACCTCTTTAAGACTGTCATATATTTTGGAAAGCAATACCATGAAAAAACTTTTATACTTTGAAATCTTCTCCAAAGCGTATCAGGTTGAAGTCTGACACGAGCATCTTTGTCAGAGAGAGGAATACCCAGCAGGGAAAGGAGAGTAAAAAACAGAGAGGAAGGATGAGAAGAGTTTTTAAGTCTGCACTGATTGCAAGCCTCACTACTTTTAACTCTGGCTTGATAAACCTCATCAAAGAGAATCTTGTGGAATACCATAAATCTCAGGTTGAATTCCCCAGAAAACACTGTTAGTGAAGCATACCAGCCTTTAGTGGACAGTCTCTTTCTTTGACCTCTTCAACTGATGCCTTTCAGTTCGTTCTTTCCCACCCCAACTTATTTATCCCTACCTTGTTCAGGTAGGGATACGCTCTCTCTTTTCAGTAAAACCTTCTCTGTTATTTTGGAAATGCTAATCATAGAATCACAGACTAGTTAAGGATGGAAGGAACCTCTGAAAGTCATCTTGTCCAACCTCCCAGGCTCAAGCAGGGCCACATGGAACTGATCATATTCAGATGGCTTTTAAATATCTACAACACGGGAGACTCCACAACCTCCCTGAGCAACCTCACAGTAAAAAAGTGTTTCCTGATGTTCAGAGGGAACCTCCTGTGTTTCAGTTTCTAGTCGTTGCCTCTGATCCTGTCATTAGGCACCACTGGAAAGAGCCTGACTCTGTCTTCTTTGCACACTCCCTTCAGGTATTTGCAAGCACTGATAAGATCCCCCTGGAGCATTCTCTACTCCAGGCTAAGCGGTCCCAGTTCTCTCAGCCTCTCATCAGGATAAAAGCTTTAGTCTCTTTGTCATCTTAGTGGTGCTTTGCTGGACTCTTTCCAGCATATCCATGTCTCTCTTACACTGAGGATCCCAGAAGTGGACCCAGCACTCTAGGTGTGGCCTCACCACTGTCAAGCAAAGGGGAAGGCAAACCACCTCTCTTGTCCTGCTGGCAACACTCCTAATGCAGCCAAGGATACTGGTGGGCTTCTTTGCCACAAGGGCATCTTGGTGGCTCATGTTCAACTTGACGTGCACCAAGACCTTCAGGTCCTTTACTGAAAAGCCACTTTCCAGCAACCCTCATCATATACTAGCGCCTGGGGTTGTTCCTCCACAGGTGCAGGACTTTGTACTGTCCTTTGTTGAACCGCATGAGGTTCCTGTCAGCCGATTTCTCCAGCCTCTTGAGATCCCTCTGGATGGCAGCACAACCTTCTGATTTATCAGCCACTCCTCCCATTTTGTGACATAAGTATATCTTCTAAGGGTGCACTCTATCACATCATTCTAATAGTTAATGTAGATGTTGAACAAGACTGGACACAATATTGACCCCTAGGGTACACTGCTAGTTACTGCCTCCAACTAGATTTAGTCCACTCATTGTCACCCTCTAGGCTGATCCATTCAGACAATTTTCAGTCCACCTCATTGAAATGGGCTGCTTATCCAGCCCATACATCATCAGCTTCTCCCTGAGGATCCTACAGGAAACAGTATCAAAATCCTTCCTGAAGTTGAAATCAACAATATCCACTGCTTTCTGCTCACCTACCAAGCCAGTTATTTTATCAGAAGAGAGTGTCAGATTGATGAATCCATTCTGACTACTCCTGATGACCTTTTTATCCTTCATGTGAGTGGAAATTATTTCCAGGATTAGCTGCTCCACCATCTTCCTAGGGACTGAGGTGAAGCTGACCAGCCTGTAGTCCCCTGGGTCCTCCTTCTTCCCCTTCTTAAAGACAGCAGTGTCAGTGACTTTCCTCCTATTCTCAGGTGTCTCTCCCAATCACAATATTCTTTTGTGAAATCAAATAACATCTCCTGTACTCTTCAGGCCACTCTTAACTCCTTAATTCAGTGACCTCTTCATAACCCTCACATCATTGACTTCTATTTTATACCACCTACTAGCAAACACTCACAATGATGCACATAATTCACTTCTTCATTTTGAAATGAGGCAAAGCTGTAAATGAACATTTCAGTGATGAACTGTTTGAGATGAATGACCCCTAGAACATATCTTCGAAGGTAAAGCTAACACCCTAGAGTTTAAGCTGATCTATATCAGTGCATTCTATGCCAACTACCTTCACTTCAGACATCCATGTGAACATGATGAACTGTTCTAGGACTGTGATTCTTTTCTATTTTTGCCTTGAATAAAATGTGTAGGGATATGGTGTTAATTTAGATTTTGGTTTTTTTATTTTAGGTGTTTTTTTGGCCTGATCCTCCCCATTTTCCATCTGGAAATATCTATACCTTTAAACAAGTGTATCAGTACTGAATAGTTCTATATTTTTATTTTTAAAATGTGAAATTATTTTCAAGTTGGACACAGTCTTGTCCCAAAATGCTGTATTTTTTCAGGTCAGCAAATGTCTATCTGCAAAATCTTTTCATGTCATCCAGCACCTCTCTCATAAAAGCTCCCATTTTATGATAACGGACAGGACAAGCAATACCTGCAAATAATATCTGTGCAATACTGGATTCTCTATCACACATATATAAATTTATGTATTTATTGAAGAAATTATCTCAGCCTGGTAGCAATTTCTCCTATGTGTTAGAGACTCCTACTGTTTAGTTGTGTTTATTTTCACTGAGACCTACTTTTAGTCAGGCTTGAAACAGTCTCAGCTCTGTTCATGTCAGCATCATCTCCCATGTAATTAGTGAGTGGTTTTATGCGATGAAAAATGAAGTATTTCATATATTGCCTGTGTATAATACAATAACTCAAACTTGTAAAGATGTCAGAGCCTGACCTTCCGCCCTCACAGTAATTAGTGTAGCTTCCATGAACAGGAAACTTCTTTCATAAAAGAAACAAAAACAAAATTTTGTGAACAGAATATGGGTGAAGACACACACCTTACTGACATTCAATAAATATAATCCAAATAAAATCCATCACTGTAAAATCCATCTACTTTTCTCCAACATTAATCCATTCTGCCAAACAACAAAGTGATCTATTATGAGCTTCTTTTAAAGGAAAAACAACAAGAAAAAAAAATAAAAACAACAACACACTTCTGCCAGAAAATGAGAAAAATGACCCAATTCACTCTTTATAGTGTGGTCAAGGAGATTAGAAAAAAAAATCAGTACCATTGAATCTCCTTTCAGAATGTTTTTCTTTCCCCATTTCTTTATTATTCAGATATAATGTTATTCCACCGCCAAAGAATAATCACCTTGGCACTGCAAAGTAGTGTTATTATTTTGAGATTTTTTTCCTCCATAATTGATTATGAAACTCTCTAAAAGGTCATAACAAAGTTAGAATAGCTGCTGAAAATCTAAATGTGAGAAATATATTATAAAGACTGAAATCACTGAAATGACTTTCACAGCTAGCTTTTCTATAAGTCTTTTCAGAAGACTTATGAGGTCCTATGTTGGTGGAGTTTTTGCCAATATTGTGTATTCTGTAAGGAACAGCAAGCTGGATAAAAATGTAAAACTAAAAATTAAGCAATGTATAGCAAATAAATAGTATGCTGATACCTATAAGTGTTTATATTAACAATAGACACTTTTAAGTAATTAACTTAGTCCTCTTTCTAAGCAAGCTAAGTTATTGTGAACAAAGGGTTGTGGGGAATTATAACCAGAGAGTAATTATTAATAACACATTACCGAAAGGTAGATATTCTCATTGGACTTTCATAGGAATATAACTTCCATCGAGTTTTAGTAAGTATCTTCACAGAAGTTCTGCATCAAGGGGCAATCTAATTATTGGAACATATAATAAGAATTGTTTCGAACAACAGTTTAAAATTCAACAGAAACAAGGGCAAAAAACTGTGCTCAAGAAGGAATAATCTTCTTCACAGTACTGGATGGGATCTGCTTTTTGTAGAACAGGTTTATGTGTCATAGTACAAAAGCTGAACATGAGACAACAGTATATGCTTTTGCAAAAAAAAAAAAAAAAAGACAAACATGACACCTTTTTCCTCAATCATTACTGAAAAGTCATTAAAAAAAAAAAAATCCTTCTTCCCTCCTGCTTGTTCTCTAATACAGCTGATAGCTGAGCTGGTACCTCAGCTGGTGCTACCGTCTAGATTGCGTAATTCTTAAACTCGAGTAATTTTTCACTGTGGATACAGTGAAATGAGTCTCTGCTATTCCACTGTCAGCTGAGAAGTGAAATATGTTTCTTGACCACTCTTCCTCTTCAAGTAAAAGAGCAAACTTATTTAACGTTATTAAGAACCTAAATAATGATATTTAATTCATATTTCCAGACTACAATTCTCGTTAGACTTCTATGACCTAGTTCTCTTTCTGTTTTTTTAAAGACTCTAATGAGGATGTGAAATGAGACAGGTTTTTTAATCTGTACTAACTAAACTATTTCCAGAGCATATCTGTAAAAAGCAAACTGTTTTATTGCAGGCTAAAAAATGGAATGAACTACATATTATTCAGTTCTTCTCCACAAACCAAATGTTTTTTCTGTCACCTTCAGTGTTTTGACTTTTTTAGTGCAAAAAGTAAATGCTAAACAAAATAATATGCTAAACACATCAAAGCTCAGAATCCTAATACATGCAACAGACTCCATTCTTAGAATTGTATTCTTTATTGATATCTGAGTAACAAATCTCTTTTAGTCAATGGAGATGGCCTATGGGAATTAAAAGAAAATCTGGCCCTTAAAACTTGTCTCATGAGAGAACAATAATGAAAAATATGGGGAACTACTTACAGTGACATATTAATAGTTTTTTTTAATTATTTCTATTTTAATCGAATAGTCCTTTAATAATTGTAAAGTTGCTGGCAATGCAAAGGCTTCATATGACTTAATATTTTTGATATTTTGGATTTGGATACAGGAAAGAAATGTAACGTTCACTATGTGAAAGGTGTCTTATCAAAGAAAGATTCTGTAAGAAACCTAACTACTAGGTATTTCATGTCAGACAACAAAAACACTTCATTGATGGATTTTTCTGTGTCTTCCCACCAAAAAAATCCTAGCGTTGATATGGTTTTGATACATGCATTTCTACTTGTCTTTTCACCCGAGTTCTTATTACATCAGCATTTTCACCCTCTTAAGTTGTGCAAAAAAAGTTTGAATTATGTTTTTCATTTCCCAAAGTCTCATTAGATTTGAGATGTATTTGTAGCAAAATCATTCTAGACACATATTTTATTTAATTCTACTGTAATATATTATATACATTTAATTTGGTATATTGCTTTTACTTTCCTCTATATTTCTATACCTATATACTAAAGATTAAGGTTGGTTCATAGATGCAAGACTGCAAAAAACCCTCAGTGAAATCGTAGAATGATTAGGGTTGAAAGGGACCTTTAAAGGTGATCTAGTCCAAGCCCCCTGCAATGAGCAGGGACATCTTCAACTAGATCAGGTTGCTCAGAGCCCTGTCCAGCCTAGCCTTGAATGTCTCCAGGGATGGGGCATCTACCATCTCTCTGGGCAACCTGTACCAGTGTTTCATCACCCTCGTAAAAAATGTCTTCCTTGCACCTAGTTGCAATCTACCCTCTTTTAGTTTAAAACCATTCTCCCTTGTCTTATCGTAAATGAGCCCTGCTAAAACGTCCATCCGTATCTTACTTACAAGCCCCCTTTGAGTATTCAAAGGCCACAATAAGGTCTCCCTGAGGCCTTCTCTTCTCCAGACTGAACAAACCCATCTCTCTCTCAGCCTGTCTTCACAGGAGGTGTTCCAGCCCTCTGACCATTTTTGTGACTCTCTGCTGCATCTGCTCCAACAGGTCCATGTCTTGCCTGTGCTGGGGGCTCCAGAACTGGATCTAGTAGTCCAGGTGGGGTCTTAACAGAGCAGAGAGGCAGAATTACCTGAAATTCATTCCCAAATCAAGGAGTTTATTTCTTCTATGTGTCTGTGCTACCTTTACCATTATGGCCCTTTTTGTATGGTTGATGCTAATGCATCTGAGCCTGTTTTGCCAGGGAAAAGGTGCCTGTGTTGAAAGCAACAGCTGAACATTTGCCTGTCACATAAGAAGAGATCCATACTCAGAGATGTTGATTCGATTTTGTAATTGGGAAATAAGCCTAAGGAGACAAGTGAAATAATTTTAAAAATTTTTTTTTAATTGTTATATTTATGTTAAGGACAGAAATAAATCTGTGCAGGAAACTGATGGTCTACCTGTTTCAAGAAAAGAAGAAAATTAAAAGGTTATTTAATTGATTTTCCATAGTGAAACATTCTCTGTTTGAGTTAACTGGTTCAGAATAGGGCGGAGGAAAACTCAGTTGTTTTTATTCAAGGCACAATGAAAAGATGAAGGCAAGAGTATCTAGGATAAAGTGTCTGAGCTTACCCAGAGTGATCTGTTCCACTGGTTTGGAACACCAGAAGTCGAAAACCTGAGCAACTAGTTATTTAAAAAGTAAATGGTTCTGGTTGATCTTCCCTGATTTACAAATTGTGTAGTTGTTGGTTTTTTTTTTCTTTTGTTAACACCATTAAATACCAGGAGTTCATTTACAGCTGGGGAAAAGGGATTATGAACAGTAGATCTTGGTACATTAAATTCTAGTTTTTCCTCTAATAATTTATATAACCTAAAGCTATTTAGTGGCATATGAAAAACTGATAGTATGGATATTTATACGCTTGTTTTCTTCACCTTGGTTTCAAGTTTTTATCTGAAACACCCACAAACTAGCATATACGTTAGTCTCTAGAGAAAGTAGGTTTCTGTCAGTGGATAAAGCAATTTTAACACAGAAATGCTTTTACAAACAGCAGTTTGTTGGAATAAGCATTCTGTCATTGTCAATTATGTTTGACCAATAATGTGGTTTTTATAGAGAAAAAAAGATGAAAAGCTGAATTGTACCTAATAGTGATCTAATGGTCAGTAAAAATATCTTTATGGACAAATTAATGTGCTATTGAATTATCATCCTTTATATGATATATGAGGTGATAAGGTCTTCAAATCCATATGTTTCTTTTTACATTTTATAGTGTCAAATGAAAAACAAAATTGACAATGTATTTTGGATATTTTTTTCAAGAGGACAATATTTTAATAAAACAGAAATTGCATTTTCTCTCTATGAAGAAATGTAGTTCATCTGGTCTTATTGCAGTTAGCATATAGTGATACTTCTTGCCCAAAAGGTGATATCAGTCATTCTTTAATCAGAGCATCTGAGGAAACAAAGTACTGTGAATGCCTACAACATGATCTTCTGCACTAGAGCAATTCTTCATTTATAATGAGAATGATTTTTTTTTTATTATTATTCTTTCAAAGCTTTAATATGTGCATATGAAGTTGTTCTGCATCAGTGTTGATCAGATTAGGCAGGAACTAATCACCTCAGATCAGGAATAATGTTATCACTTTAACCATTTCATTTCAGTCCGTGGATTTAGCTTTGAGATAATGAACCACAGTCAAAGTGGTTGCCTTTACTGGAATTATTTTTTTCAGAATGCATAATAATAAAAAGTTTTGCCTATTGCCTCAAGACTATAATTTACCTGTTGTGTGAATAAATTATAAATAAATCATGTGTGTATTGAAATTACATGATTTTATTTATTTTTCTTACTCAACAATGTTACCCTTTTTACCCTTGCTATAATAATACGTTAAAATAGCTTAGAAGATTTGTTATTGCTGTGATCTTCACAATAAAGGAAATGTTCTGTGTCAATAAACTTTAAATTATCAAGTCTTCCTAAAAATAGAATTCCTGTGATAAGGATTTTGAACTTTTTTTAATGGAGGAAATGTTTCTACAAGCTCTTGAATTCATATCAAATAGCTTCCAGTGATGATCAGCACCACTGACAAATGAAACGTAATATTTGGCTATAAATGAGCAGAAAAGACATTAGCTGTAGACAGGGAGCAATCCTGATGACTATTCTCAAGAAAACAACAACGGAAGTAGTTAGAATAGACTGATCTGAAGTAAAGTATCTGCCACACATCAGTGTGTGTTAATACTCAAAAATGAAATAATTGTAGGTTGTTTAAGTGTAGATTAGAAATTGTGGATATTTTCTCTGAAAGACTTTTTTTTCTTTTTACTACAGAGTTTGTACAGATAAAAATGGCTTTTAAAATTTGTCATCTGAAATTGAGCTGTCTTTAATAAAGTTTACATTCCTTCTGTCAGTTATCTGCACCATGGCTCTTGTACACATGGACACTTATCATGCAATTCACATTTTCGGTTACGTGAAGTCCCCTGACCGGGAAAATTTGCTCTTGCGGCTGTAGCCTGGTCCTGGTGATGAGATGCCTCTACCTGAATGAAGTATTAGGGTGATTAATGACTCTTCATTGCTAGTTCTCTACTAGTTGTCTCATATTCTCTCTTAGCATCTTTCTGGGTATTCAATCCAATATGCAGGTTAGATGACCAAAAAGAAATGTGATGGTAGAGGGGTTTAAGATTTCAGGCATATGCTAATCCATCATTATCATGAAGAAGAAAATAACACAATTGTAGCAGCAATGAGAAGAGCTGTGAATAAATAGAGACACATTCGTATGTCCCAACATTAACTTGTGTTGATGAACCTATATACCCAAATATATTTCGCAGCTTTTTCCTGAGCATTCACAGTGCTGATGCTTATAACACAGTTCAAATGATAGTATAAAACCTGTGATAATTCAGGAAATAGTATCTTCGAAACAACATTGGTTCAATTTACAGTTTTGAGACTATCTATCAAGTATGGCTATGTGTGATCTTCCATTTATGTTTCCTTTGGTTTTTAGCTCCAGACCAGTCTGTCTGAACCAATGACATTATCCAAGTCGATCTCACTTCCTCGTAGTGCATATTGGCATCATATCACCCGGCAGAACAGCGTTGGAGAAATCTACAGTTTACAAGGCAAGTTCATTATAAGTAAATGCCATGTCCATTAGCTTCTTTCCATTTGACCAGAATTCATGCAAATTGCTTTTTATTTGCCCTGTTGTTTTCTCTCCATTTCATTTTATCAGTTGTCAGGAACCTCAGCGGGATCCTCAAATTTACATAAAAGAGGTTGCTTTTGTCAGTTTGTAAACTAATGGTGAAAATTATTCCCAGAATCACCACATAAAGCTGGATAGACCATTTGACTCAATGTAGTTTCTCAGTAGCTAATGAATGTTAGGTTGTGTTAGTGTTTTCTTCGAATAAGATTGTGTATGTATTTGGGCAACCTCAGGGTGCCAAATTAAAGCTACATAAAGTGTCTATATGAGTTGCAAGATTAAAACAAGATTATTCGAGGAGTAGGCGCTATTCTTGGTGAGTCTGCTTGACATATATATGAACTGTAGATTTGACTAACTTACAGGCCTTCTCTATACAGATATAATGTTTTTCTGTCTTCATTTCTCTTTCATATGTTTAGATTCTAAGCTATTTGCTTAAGACTTTCAATGCTGTAATTAACATAACTTGATGATGATGATTCACTTCTTTTAACTGGAATTGATTTGCATCTTTTAGGAAACTGAATTTATTATTACATTTAAGATGTAGACCTTAATTAATATTATTGTTTTCACTTTTAAAAAATAACAACTTATCATAAACATATTCATTTGTATTACTTGGAAAGGGCTTAAGGATTTTGTTTCAGGTCCGTATTAATAATCTTTTTGCATAAGAAATTTACATTTAGATAGGAGGTTAGAAACTGCTCCCAAACAAGAGTACCCAATCCAAGAAACCATAGTACATGTTTTCATGAAAATAAGTGAAATGCAGTGTATGGATGAAAGAAAGACATGAAGTGTTTTGTTTTGTAAGTTATCACATAAATTAAAATCAGCAGGTGAGCTGTGAATTCAGGGGATGACTCATTAAAGGGTACAGCATTTGTTTCCCATCATCCCACATACAACGAAGTGAATTTCTAATCACGGTTATAGTCTTACAGTTGAATAACAGTAATGGAAAAAATAAAATAACCTTCCAGAAGTTCTTTGTTAAAAAACTTGTGCTTGTAGATCACCTTAGAAATATTCATTATACCACTGATACTCTTTTCATTAACACAATAAGAATGAAAAAAAAAAAAAAAAGGTTATTTGTAGATATGTTGAAGTTCCTCTTCTTATGTTCTTGATGGGTCTTTGGCAAAAAGATAGTAAATGTGTTATGATATACAGGAAGTGATATGAATGTATGGAACATTTTTCATTTTCTGCAATCTTTTGTTTCTTACGAATGGCCTTTGCAATGAAGGAAACCAAAACTTTATATCTCAAATAATAGTTCAACACCTATACTAACGAGCTTTGGAAGATGCAACATATTGAAAGTGTATTATAAAAAATGCAATAATTTTAGTTTCTGGAAATATACAGATTTTACTCACACTTCCACTTCCATAGGACTAATAACTATTTCAGAACTTAAGATTTTAATTGTTCTTACTTGTACTATGATGACTGAAACTTGAGAAAGTGTAATTGATTTCAGGAGAGACTAGTTCAGTTTTACCAGTGAGCTAAGAAACGCAGGCGGAGGACAATTTTGTCTCCCTCTCCTTGCGAAATGTTCACATGCACGAATATTATTCATTATCTGCAACGAAGATCTCTTTCAACCTTCTGCTGCCATGACTAATTAAATGCAATCTATTTGTAAAGAAGCTTAAGGGGCCTCAAAGTACACCTTTTCATCCTAATACCTGTTCATACTGGCAGTTTTTTGCACAGCAGAGAATTACCGGCTGTCAAAGCATCAGCACACAGATGCTTCATAGCTGCAGGTGGAAGGTGGGTAGCGAGGAAGCAGATTGCAAGCATCACTTCAGCCCTTACCTTAATAAAGCAGCCAGCTGAGAGGAGCTGCTGCGCAGGGGAAAATCACTTGCTGCCACTGCGATCTCCTCTGAACTTGAAAAAGGATATTACACCTTCAAAGAGGAGACATTTTCTTTAGAGAATAACCCATCAAACTCAGTTCTGCTCTTAATGTATATTTATGACATAGATTTTTACATTCAATAGAAGAATTTGAAAATTCCACACATTCCTCTGAATATCTCACAAACTCTAAAATTAAGTAGCTAGAGCGGTGTCTACCTATATTCAGGTTCCTATCAATATCAGTTAAGTAACAACCGAACTCACTGTTAAGTACAGTGTAGAAGTGTTTCCGTAGTGGCAATTATTTCAAACTTGTAGTCTGAAGTGACTACAGTTTAATTAATAACAGCTGGTGATGTATAAGGAGAAATTAATAGGTGCTCATACTACCTTAGATAAATTGGCTCTTTGGGAGTTGTTTCGCAGTTGAATTTAACTTAATTAGTAGTGTGAGCTGATCCAATAATTAATATGCTGTACAGTAAGAAGGTGGGGAATCTTGGGTTTTTTTTCATTGTTGTTTTTAAGACTACATTTCACATGCAGAAAAGCAATTCAATAAATGATTATCAGGTTTATCATCCTACATGTGCTCATGACAACACTTGCATGTAAAGACCTGAAAAGATTTAAACATGGAATAATGGTGCTGAAGGAACACAGGTTGCACAATGTATCCTAAAATAAGGTGGGCTGGTTTCTCTCTACAACTTTTCTTCCATTTGTGTCTTCCTTGCACTCTTTCAGTTCTTGATTGCACTACTAAGATAAAAGTAGTAATTTAGTTGTCTAATTAATCTTGTCAATAGGAACAGCACAGTGGCTGGCCTTTACCAGTGGCAGCACATCACTAGCAGTAATCACTCCAAATTTTACACTGTAGTGCCACAGGGTTGACAGCATTTCCATCCATGACCTGCAGGCACTGCAGAGGTTGTACTGGGGCCTCAGTAGCTGGCATCGTGGTGCCCTCTCAGTGCTGAACATTGCCTTTTCTCTCCATCTGACGTGACATCAGGGATATGGCAAGCTCCATCACTGCACAGTAAAAAGGGAAGGGAAATTGCTGCTGTGCTGGAAAACAGCAAAAAGTTTTTACACCCATCAGATTAAATTCCAACTTAAACTTCCATGTTGGAGTGGTTTCACTTAAAATCCCAACTGATACCCATGGCTTTACAGATCACAATGCCTTTTTCTAATGTGTATATATTAATAATACAGATCTTGCCTTTAATTACAATTCAGAAAAGAAATAGTGTCCTTACGGGATTTTGTAATAAAATAGTTTAAATAACAGAGAAAAAGGAAAAGGAAAATTGCTTATACATTATTTTTTTTGTGCATAAATAAGGCTTAAATGAATTGTACCTTTTCATGAAGAATAGAGAGCTCAACGAAGGATTAGAGCCAAAAGAAGATAAACTTCCTTGATGTATTATGCCCTCCTATACATCAAGGTTTACAAAACCACAAAAATTACAAGCCAGGAGTACCGCTGTGAACTTAAATTGTGGTTAGGGACAAAAATACAAGTACAAAAGCCATGTAAGCATGACAAAAACTCTGTTTGTATCCTCATAAATAATTGGTTATTGTTATTACCTGACATATAATATAGCACTGTTTCACAAGATATTAAAAAAATAAGAAACAAAGCACATATCTTTTTATACAGAAAAATAAAATGACATTAACACGCGTTTTTTCTTTTTTTTTAATTTTGCATTTTGGACTTTAAATTCGCTTAGGATGAAAAGACGTATTGCAGACTGAATTTTCAGCTAGCTGAAACTATTGTAGTTCTTGCTCTAGAGAATTTGGACAGTTTGAATTTTAAACACAGTTTGGATATTATTAAACAAATAAGACCAAATAAAATTTTGGTGTGGAACCTGCATTTGCTTTTTCTATTGCAGTTGTGGAAATCACTGAGGAAATTAAGTTCAGAAAATCTAATTGCAGTCTGGTCTTTCTCCAAGAAATTAAAAATAAAGAATAACTTTCGATCACCCCTGTTGTATTTGATTCTGGTTCGTATTCCTTATTTGGACCTTGGTTTTGCCACCCAAACTCAAAATGATGAGCATCTGCCCACATAAGCAATCATTAATTTTTGTGAGAGTACTCATGTGAAGGAATGTATATTTGTATAAGAATTACACCAGTAACGTCTTACATGTTTTCCTTTTAAAGAGAACAGTAATTTTGTTTCCACGGTAAATTATTTAGCACAATTTGCTTGTCACAAATGCTTATTTATTCTATCACAAATGTTTACCACATTTCATTGTAAACCCATAATAAAGTAATTAAATGAGACTGAAAAATGCTAGAATGCCTACAAAGAGCTAGATTCTCACATTTTAAAACTTAGTGAGGAAGTTCAGGAAATAAAATTATAGTCTTTAATGAGACAGTACTTGAGCTCGAAGCATCACTTATGCTTGTAAGTACATGTTAAAATCAAAAGCACACCGAAGTAAAAACTGGCCTTGATGAAGTCTTTTGGAATTTTGCCGTTAATGCAATTGACTTTTGTATTTCACACTAAAGATGCAAGAAAAATAAATCTGCTTTTGCAAATCAAAACAAACGGAAACTCTGGCTCCTCTTTGGCCTCAGTAAGCAAGCCTGTGCTGCCCCTTGTCTTTTGGCCTTGTTAGGTGAGAGCTCACCCTGCTCTTGTTTTTTAATGTATTATTATTTTAAATAGAATAACATTTAGTGTTAACCCGTTCAGCTGAAAGTCTCTGTACATAAAAAGTAGACAAAGTCATGCACAAATGATTTCTCCCAGCTAAATAAGCTTCCTGCCTTTTCAAGGTAGAAGCCCTGGAATGTCATTAAAAATAATCAGAGAATATTCAAATTGCTAAACATTTAGAAGGGTTTGAATCATCCTATTCAACCTTCCATAGGCTAATCCTGCAGAAATTTCCTATGTGGCCTTCTGCAGTTTTCTGCAAATTAAAGTGTGTAAAATGAATTGGCAGGCATTTGTCATTTTGGCATTTCCATTGTTTGTTCATATGCCCAGCGACAGAGTGCAGAATCCATTTCCCCATCTAATCTTGATGCCATAATAATGTGAATGCCATAAAATGTTAGAATATATCTGTTATATAAACCTGATCACTCAGTAATGTTTCACTGTCTACCAGCAGCTAAAGCTGAAATGCTTTATAGCCTGCCACCTTCCCATTTCCTTTGCTGAATCTCATCAGAACTTTCACATTAGTAAATGAAGCCTATAAAATTTGAAGTGTGAATAAAGGACACCTGAAACAAGATACTTACTGAGTAGAAACTGCATAAGGGATACATTATTTTAAATGGCTGTATTATGTGGCTTCTAAAGTCTTATGCAGTAGAATTGATCCTTTTCTTTTAAGCTTTGAAATTCTGTGCAAAACAGAGCATCACTAGACTGATTTTAAAGTGGCATATTGGAAATGGAAAGTGTCTCAGAAACTAGTAAAGAAGAACCTCATTGCTATAGCTAATTAAGAGCATTACTGACAAGCTTTAAAGCGTATCTTGGCATATTCCCTTTCATTCTGATTAACGGTTGCTGAGGTAAGAGGTTCTTACAGTTATGAGCCATGAAAAATAGGGGAAAAGCCAGAAAAAAGATTAATAAAGCACTTTCTGTTGTCAAGTTCGGAAGTTCTGATTTCTTTTAAGCCCTATATTGTGATACCCTTTCTCTTAGAAGAGAGTGCTCCAGTGAGGTCACTTGTCAATGAAGTTATTCTGTGCTAGACCAGAAAGTGTAGAAGTCACTGCAGTCTCCAGTTACAACTGAAAGCCCAAATAGTGCAATCAATAGAGCAGTTAAATATTGGCTAATTGCTTCCTCTCCCCTCCAAAACCCAACAAATGTAAGTTCTTCAGCGTGAACTACACAAATTCTTAGTTACAAATCTCTTTTTATGCCTTAGCTTGGTGACTTCATGAATTTATTATTGTAATAGCATCTCACTCAGTGTGAGAAGCAAATCAAGCTTTGTCCCTAGCTTAACTTAACAGAAACCAGGAATCTTTACCTTGATTTAACTTAAGACTAACTACAGTTATGCTACAGTCATTTGATCTCTCTGCTGTATTGTAAAATTCAAGGACTTGTATTGTATCATAAGAGCAGTAGTTCAGTGAAAGAATGTGGATAGTGGGAGAACAGGTGTAACCAGCCCCATGGATGCTGTCAGCTGGTGTTGGAGTGTCTGAACAAGATAGGTTCACTGTGCTATATCAAAGAGAAAATGGAAATACTTGTCACAGGCCAATTTTTTGAAAACTGCTTTTTTTCTATTATATCGTTGCATCAATAAATCCAGACTGCTCTAGCTATGATGGTCTTATTTTGTGTTAAGTATGTTATCACAGTTAGAATCAAGATTGTCAGTTATTTTCTTTAGTGTCTATTTGCAGGAACTGTTTATACTTCTTTTTGTTTCAATAATTATTTTTAAATAAAGTAAAAATTATTGAAATTGGCACTTCTGTAGAACGTGTCTACAGATTTTTTATTGTCTAGAAACAATATGAGTTTTGAAAATAGGCTGTGTAATGGAGAGAGTGGAGGGATTTTAATAATATCAGCTTTGCCAACACTAATGAGGAAAGATGCCAAACCCAAGGATTTCAGTTGATCTAGATTTACTTTAAGTGGAAAAAAGATCCAGCCTCTCTCCCTTCACATTCATATTTATGACATAAAATGGGATCATTTAAATATCTATTTGACTACTTGTCTGAAGTGATGTAATATTGACCTCACTGCCTGTTATTTGATCACTATGAAGTTTTATATATATTTGTTACAGGAATATTATCATAAGATCCCAAATACATTAGTCTTTAGTTTCTATAAGATTGTATTTTATGTGTATTTCACTTTACTAATATGCAACAATATTATTATGACAATATTTGTGGCACACAACATATAGTCTGTTGTTACTACAAACCTATTTATTTTCATGGCAGGGTAAATTTAAGCACAATGGACACCCTACTCAGTACATTCAGTTTAATCAAGCCATGAGAATGCGTTCTTTATAACTCCAAAGTGAATTTCAGCTGCCCAGAACTGATTAAAAAATCATGGTATTATTCAGTAGAGAGAAAAAAAAATGTTCAAAAAATCACAGAACATCTTTCATTCTCTGTTTGTTCAAAAAAAGCCTTTTCATCTTGGTGAATTCTTATGTGCTGCCAACTTTTTATTTGATCAAAATGATACATTGTAAGAAACTAAGATAAATTTCACAGAAATAACAACTGTGAATAACAATGGGTATTTCCTCTCAATGCCAAGTTAGCAAGATCCCACCAAAGTGAAAGTTTTTCATCTTTTCTAAAACTGAAGTCTGGCAGCTCCTTGCAGTTCCATGTTTGAATACTGGAAGTGAGTTTTCTGTTCAGTTGCTGCATATTTGTTTATCCTTCAAAATTCTTTCAAGATGCCTTTTGAGAAAGGATTTTAATCAAAGGCTCATTGCCCTAAGTTTAAGAAAAAACGACATATTCTGTTATAAAGCTATATGGAAGAAAGGAAAATGCCATACCACACTGGGAGAGACATAAGAGAGAAAGGACTTGATAGTGACCAGAGGAAGGGTAGAGTTAGTGGCTCACTATAGTGTATAACTGCAAGCTCTAGAATTTACATTATAAATATCAAAGGCTCTTTACTTCCCTGCCTCTAACAAAAAATGTCCACATGAGGATTCAGTGCAGAGTAGCAGAGCAGTATGCCATAAAGCCATGTCCATCCTGACTTCAGACAGTAGAGGTGAGGTCCTAAGTGGAATGAGGCTTTTCACTGTTCAGCAGCAAATGCCTTAGTTGGAGAGTGAGGATGAAATGAAAAGATCCTTACTACTCTCTTTAATGACATAATATTTATGTTATTGCTGTTACACCAAGATTACACACAGCAGGACTGTGCCATATTTATTTTCTCTGACAGGGCAGTGCGTGTGACATAATGTGGCACGAGTGGTCGTGTTCCCAGCAGTGTCCTGTCTCCTCTTGTGTGTAGTGTTGCCATCCCTCAGACCAGCCCAGGGCAAGGAGGAAATCCAGTAGTTTGCAGGGGGAGTCACGGCTTGTCCCCCTGTGCCAGCAGGGTTATTCTGCCCAGGATCTTTGGACTGAGAAAATAAGGATACATCTTCTTGCTACCTCTTGTCCGTCTTGGACCTTCATCTTCACTCAGGATAGAAAACAGGGTCTTGTACAACCCACCTCTCTTCCTGGGGCTAATTCTTGATGGGGGCTGCCAGTGCCAATAATGATTACCTTTTTTTCTCTCCAAATTCTGTCAAGCCCTATATAGTCACTGCAGACTGTTCCCAAAGCTGTTTGATATGAGCTGAACTAGGTGCAACTTACTTATAGTCACTATTATAATGCATTAAAAGTAAAGCAGCTAGTTTATTAATTGAATACTTAGCTGAGAATTAGCTAATTATGCACAGGTGTGTTTTCACACTGCAGAAAACACGTGGCTAGTCAGTTATATCTATATCACTCTTTTTGTCTTTTCTGAATGAAATGTAATTAAAAGGGAATTTTGATTAGTCATTTAGCTTCAGCTTCCAAGAAAAATACTCTTCCCCTGGCTTAAAACATTGATCATTGTTCTTGCATTTGACTAATTAAGCATTTAAATGTTATCAGTTTTATTCTTTCCTGCACTGCACTACCGTAAAATTGTCATTCCTAGGTAGGGTGATTTTTCATGGAAGTTAGTGAAAACTTCATGAAGCAAGTTTTCATTTTACCTCATTTTGCTAGTTTTCCACACATTTGGCTAAATAGATACAATTACAGAATGTTTTCTTTGCAAATACCTATTACGCACATGCCAGATTAGTACTTCTGAGTCCATACACTTACCTACTTTTTCACTGAAACAGGAATGAGTCTTGTTTTTTAATAAGGTTTCTGCATGCTGTATTAAGATGTCTAATGGGACATTGTCAGATTTCCTAGTTTCTTGATCATGGACTGATGGCGTCAACTCAGGAATGCAAGTACCCAAATGTGCTTTCTGCCTCCTTTCTTTATGTGTGGACATCATGTCTGTTTTTCTTCTTTATGTGTGGACATCATAAGTTTATGGAATATTCACAAGCAAAGTTGTTGCTGAAAGTATGGTTCAGAGTCTGTTTATGTAAGTGTTTAAGTTTTAATTTGAAAATGTCTATTCTCTTTGTAGCTGTTGATTGTTGATAGGCATTGGTCATTGTTTTTATCCACTATTGCTGTTCTACTGTTCCAGGATGCCACGGCAGGTTTTTGGGGCTTCTGTTTGTCCTATCATCACCAAACATTCATGTCACAAGCATTTTATGATGGAAAAGACAACCTGTTCTGGATTAGGAAATGGAAGTGTATTTCATTCAGTCTTGTCAACTGTCTCATTATTCTCTATTCATCAGAGCAGGTATTTAATTCTGAGAAATAGTTCAGCAGTTTTTCATCCCTTTCATGTCTCTTAAAGAAACACTTTCCTCTGATCAAGTATGTGCGTTTTGGTTCAAGTGTCAATCTGTTTGTGAAGAGTCTTGTTTTTCTTCTGTCACCCTATATTAACTAAGACAACACATTTTTAACAAATAAATGAGGGGTGGAGCAGGAGTGGGGGAGCAGAACAGGGCCAGGACAGCAGATACTGAACACTGGCTGTACCAGTGTGTGATTTTTCCATCCAAACATATTCTGTTTTTTATGCACTAGTAAAAACCTTTTGACTCTCTAGGATACCTATGAGAAGGTCTCTCCCAAAATGTGTGATGGCAAAATTCTTCTAACGTGTAGACCATAGATCTTCTCTTCATCCAGTATAAGAATGAGGAAAAGAGATTTTTCTTTAAAATTCTGTATAGTTTCCTGATTTGCTGGCTAGCATTTCAAAGCAAAGAACTACTCCATCTTATGCTCATGGATTGGAACAGCACCAAAGTGTTTAAGAACTAAAGAAATATAAAGAAAGGCTCAAGATGCCTCTTCATGTACACTTATTACCTTAGTTATACTTCAAACCGTGTACCAAACTGTAGGAATGAGCCATAAATTTTGCAGTGGTGTTTATTGTGTAATAAAATACCAAAGAGGGGGACAATTTAAGCTGTTATCTTCAAGGTATGACTCGTTTTTTGCTTATGCTGCAGTAAATCAGTAATGTTACGAGGGACATGAATGAAATTATGCCAGTGCATAACTACTGTAAAAAGGGAAAATGTACAGAAAATTTGAATAGTATCATTGCTATGAATATAAGACACTTACACATTTTGCTTATGTAAGTGTTCCAAAGCATGCAAGTTGCAAAGGAAAACCCTCATAGCTAGCCAAGAGAAGTTAATTTGCTGTTAAGGAATTACTTCTCAACTGTTGCAAGCCATCCTTGGTCAGGAAAAAAAAAATTCTGCTGACCTAGACAAGATAAAAACTTTCCCCTATAACTCATGTCCACAGATCACTGTAGCAGAAAACAGACCCCACTTTTGACCATTTCTTCAATGGCCCGTGTAATTATGTAGAGCCTTTTTGACTGAAATTAATCTTCATTCTCATAGTCGTGGATCTCTCTTGGACTTTTACATGGTAATGTAGATACATTCCATATGATAAAATATCTGCACACTTGCTTTGGACTTAAAAGTCATCTATATGAAAGAGATTTGTTTTTCTTTTTTTTTTTTTTACATTGATGTGATTAGACCAAAAAAAAAAAAAATCTAGAGAATATCATTGCAACCGTGAAATGCTTTAATAAAACCTTCTCAGTAGTATCACATAGCATGAAATTGCCCCAATAGTTGCAATATAGGTTAGTACCTAAAATATGGGTCCATACCATTACACTGTCAGTAAAGCAATATTCAGCCTCAACAGTAGGAGAGTGGTGATACCTTTATCTCCCTGAAAACAGTCCTTGGTCAGTAGGAGCTCTAAAGTCAAACTCTGTGAGTTGATTCTTGAATATTTTTTTTATCCAGAAGCGATATACAGAATTAGCTTTGAACCCTGTCTTTACTGACCTCAGAGAAGTAAATTATTACCTTACTCTTGGAGGCAGTATGACTCACTGTCTCACTGTTTGCACAGCAATTGCAGTTTTCACCTGCGTGGGGAAGAAGCATTGAAATCTGACAATTATTGTGGCATCTGTCAGCCGACAGCCAAGCACTGTTCTTCACCTATGATGCTAGAGTATGTGCTATTTATAAACCTACACAGTCAATAAGCAAACAAAAAAGTAGTATGCAGATCAAAGCAAAATATATGACTGTAAATAAGGATGTACATGTTAAGACAAACCACGTTATAAAATTATCGTTTCAGTATTAAGAGATTCACATACTATTATACGTTACATTGACATGCATTGTTGTAACACAGCTCTTATTTCAACGTGAAATATTAAGATGTGCCAGATCCTGAATATGTCTATTGCATGTCTTCTAAATTATATATTCAGTTCTAAATAGCTGCAAACTTGAATCTAACCCACATCCACATGTTTTTTTCCTCACAGAAGTGAGTGTTAGATCAAAAATATCATTTAGTGAAACTTGGAGTTAAACAGAAAGCCATATTATCTATCATAGTTTTTACATATGTTTATCAGACTTCACAGACATAAAATTTATGGCCAGGTGCAGCATATTGTAAGTCTCCTTAGACCTTCTGTGTCAGACATTTGTCTTCCGTGAGTTGCCTAACATACATTATATTCTGTTAAAATCTTTTCTCACCTCCTTTCTGAGTAACATTGTTTTCATTTCTTATAAGTGGATTTATTCTCTATTATTTAAAAGCCTATGATATGCAAATAGTTGGTAAGAATTAGGTCAAATAATCTTGATTATGTGACAGAACAAAATAAGTGCCAGACCCCAATCTGTTATGGATCCGCATAGTTCTGTTAAAGGGACCTCCAAGTGTGTTTGCTAAGGAGATTCATATTTCTATTCTTACCCTACATAATATATCAGAAATGTTTATTTCACCACAGTTACATGTCCTTATATGTTAGTATTCTGTACTTGTACTATCTGCTATCATAAATGCAATGGTTAATAGTGCCATTTTAATGTGCTAAAACTATTATTCATTCAAAACTCATTCTTGTAATCCTGAAGCTTCCTTTGCATAGCAGATGGATTTATGTAATGTTTTGTATGCTAAACTATGAGTTAATTTTTTATATTGGCATTATGGTTGTGTGAAAAATGATATTGCTGGTAAGTATTTGCTCTGTGCTAAATCTAGTGTCTGTGGAAAGTGTAATATTAATAGATCCATTTACTGCCACATGATAGCTGGAAGGCTCTTTCCCAAGTAGACGCACTTCAGGCACAAAGACAAAAAGAAATGCATTCTGATCTGGATCTTCAAAATGGAAGAATGATTGTTATTGCAATATTGCACCATTAGACCGAAATGCAGATGCCTTTGAGAAGAGTTTTCTACAGGGTGATAAGCAATTCAGGTATTTTGTATTCACTACAACCATAAGTACACTGAAAAATGAAGGAGCAAGAAGAAAGTCTAGCTACCAGCCCACATTCAATAATATTAGTAAGCATTGTCAAGTTGAAAGAATTCATACCTTGAAATGCTAATTTAACAAAATATGTTTGTGGTTGGTTTTTTCTTGCTCCTTTTTAATGGGAGAAGAATCCCTGCATGGATTTTGATACACAAGACATATAAATTATTGCAAGTGGTAGCAGTGTCTTGATTAAAATGTTACCTTGCTTCCTTATGATCTTTTTGATGCATGGAATAGGACTGTGATTTGACAAAACAATAAATCCAGTTTGAAAGTGCCTACTGCTT
Organism: Patagioenas fasciata; assembly: GCF_037038585.1. Lineage (NCBI taxonomy): Eukaryota > Metazoa > Chordata > Aves > Columbiformes > Columbidae > Patagioenas > Patagioenas fasciata. Next base: position 60,230,223 of record NC_092521.1, read on the forward strand.
GGTGAGAAATGCCATGGCTACATGATTCAGAATGCAGAACTGACACAAACTTATTAAAGCAGTTCAAATTTGTTCAAAATATTTTGATAGGTAGCTTTGTGAAGGCAAACTTTATGCCAAATTACACATCACTTGAACTGTATATCAAATCAGGTATTGTCTGTTCTCCAGTTGCTGGCATAACACCAATTTAAAGGCATATGGCAGGTATAAACACTCTGCTGTAGATTCTCAACACAAACAAGCTTGTGTTCTGAGACCTGATATAGATTCAGCCTGTGTGATCAAATGATATGTCTGTGCCTCACTGATATTAGGCACCGTGACCCAAATCTCTATTAATATTTTGAATTTGTCTCTTCACTGCTGCAGTTCTGGGGCTCAGGTCATTGTTCAAAGACTGGATCTTCAGTAGAGATTCAAGAGATGACACACGCATTTTGGGAAAAAATGTAGTTGGGTCCTGGCTCTGAACCAGTCTAACAGGATGATTTGAAGAAATACTATACGTAAGAAATATTATACATAACGACCACTATAGTCTTATGTACATGATTGACATAAAGGATGTTAGTTGTTAAGCATTACTAATGTCAGCTTCTGAAATCAAATAATCACACTTTAATTTCTGATCGTGATTCCTTAAAAAATGTTTCATTTTAATTGGTTTACTCATATATTTTTACTGCTATCACTTGTTTGACTAATGTGAATTTTCAGTTTCATAATTTTATTTGAAAATCTGACTCAATTCAAGAAGCCAGAAGTAGACAGAAAATAGCTGAGATACTTCATGATGGGAGGCAAGGGAAGGTGGGAGTGGGAGGATGTTTTCTAAGAACATTTTGAGGAAAGAGAGCTTTTCAAAGTCCGAATAACCAATATTATATTGGGTCCCTCCCACCAAAGAAGCTGCGTGCTAGGTTTTGAGCTTATTTTTAATTACTGCTGTATTTGCACGACTTGAGAGTTTCAGTTTGGATTTGTGCTTGAGCATCTTAGGAGAAAGAGGAAAGCCATTAAACTTTATTTGTTTCTAATCACTTAGAACAGTACAATGTATCTTCAGCTTATTTTATTGCTACTAACAACAAACACCCTGATGTTTTGATCAAACTGTAGCAAGACTATATAATCTGTCATTTATTTGACCTAGAGGAAGGAGTGTGTTTAATACTACAGACTTCCGTAATTCTATTGCAAATAAAGAGGGAAGAAGGTGAGGTTATACTTTACAGTGACTCAAAAAAAAAAAATGAAACATTTTGTTCTCTGTATTCGAATGTTAATAAAAGCACTGTAATGACAATAATACATAGCCTTTTCCAGTATGGAAAGAACATAAACATATGTTCTGCCTTCTGGTGAGAATAATGGTTAGGCATTTTATCTGTCAAATCTATCTGTATATGTAATGCTTCTAGAAACATAGTATCTGTGTAGTGAATTATGTGAAACTTAACAATTCTACAAACCGAAGACATGAGGAAAATAGAAAACATGTTCTGAATTATATGTGTAGTTTCTAGGAAAAGAAAGATCATCAGATATGTTCATTTCATATCCATTATCTTACTATTATATTAAGTATTTTTTTATGTTTGTATATAATACAGATGGTGCCCAAAGAAGAAATTAGCTTTTTAAAGATGCTATTAAATAGCTCAATTTTGACAGAAGGTTTTGCATATTAAAAACTATTACTGGATTTCTTCCAGTACATTAAAACTTTAAATACAAATCTTCCAAATTATTGGGGAGACCTTACTTTTTTGATTTTATGCTATGAAAGAGTTGCCACAAATAATACCACATTTTCAAATATTTTGAGAAGTAAAATCAGTATAATCCAATAATTTAACACTCCATCAACAGAAATTAAAATCCAATTCTAAAATGTTTTATTTTTGGAGGAAAAAAATGAGGTATGTATTCCATCAATATCATTCAATTGGTTGACTCAAATTTACATTTATTCATTTTACATATAAAATTATTTTAATAAATTATAATAAAATTTACTCAAAGCTGCTATTTGTCTTTGAAAACTGCTTCCCTTTTGCATAATGCAGATCTGCTCATAACCTTATTTTTTCACACTGCATGCATAAACTATTCTACATCTACGTTTGGCTAACATCACTTAGCAGAGGCCCTTTACTTGAAATTTTCACAATTTGATTACGTTCATGTTCTTTACTGCATTTTTCTAGCAACAACAACCAATACCAGTTTTGGACCTCTTTGCAGATCAATATATTTAATCTTTCATTAGCATATTTTCTGGTGATAACTGCTTTGTTATTTCAGGATTGCATTTAACATGCCAAGGAGGTTAAGCACTATTATCAGATGAGAGGAACTCACTGTGTCTGTGAACTAATTACCTTAGCTGTAATCATTCTTAAAGGATTAGCTCACACACATAGATTTCAGTGAACATCTGGATCACTAATCAGCTTTGTCTTAAATTTTAATTATTTTAATTTCCAATTGAAATTTCCTAGCAAAAAGGAGAAAAAGTCATACTGACTCCCAACATACGTCCTCACTATCATTTGTGAGAGATCCACTGATGTCTTCTGTAAATTACTGGTAGTATAAATATAGTAGATGATAGAATTATAATTCTGTTCAGTATAGTAGCAAAGGCCATCACTGTGTGCAATAAAATTCAGGCAAAGATGATAGAAAAACAAACAAACCTGTCACAGCACATTCAACTCTTTATAAATTAAATAGAGAATGCTGTAACGAAAGGCTCAGATGAAAGGGTGAATGAATGTGGAAATAATGGTACTCGTTTTTGTGAAAACTTTGTCTTAAAGTTTAGCCTTTTCTTCATATTAAGTATACTTTTTGTTGTTCACAATGAATTTCCATACAAGAAACATTTTATTTTATTTGCATTTCTGTAATTCTAAATATAATAAGCATGATTATATAATAATGTAATAATGAGGTGATAAAATATATCCATAGATCTAATAAAATCATAACTTATCATTAACATATATGTGGTTTCAGACAAAAATATAAAGTAAATACGAGGAGAACAGTGGGAGTTATGACACAGTTTTATTGTATTTCTGAAATGGTTGAAACAACTGTTAAAACAGAGGAACCTAGATTTTACCCAAAGGTGAGACACATTCTCCACTCACCATGAGAATGAGAGACGTCAACTATTTCTATGAATAAGGAGCAAATGAGCTCAACACCTTCCCATAGGTGAAGAGGCATACTAGGTTTCACTGTCACATGCACAGTATGGAATTATGGACTACAATTAGAGGGCTTTAGAGGCTATGCTTGGTGTTGTTATTGCCATCAAATGCCAAAAAATATGTTACTGCAAGAAAGCATGTAAATGTCAAAAGGCCAATATTAGGTCAGACCAGAAATGGGCTTACCTAGGGTTGAAATTCCATAATTTTTGATGGCAAGAGGAAGGAGTCACCTCTACCAGATGCTGTTATATACAAATGGACTTTTCTACAAATCTCAGATGTTAGAATAGGCTAATGTAGGACAGAAATGAAATGAGAAGAGGAACTGAAAATGCAGGACCAAAGTAAATTCTTAGTCTGTAATTTATCATGTTACTTTTGCTATCTATGGGATAGATTATTTATTCTCATATTTTAAAGAGTTATATTTTTCTCAGAATTTTTTTTCCATATCACTTACTTACCTGTTCTCAGTCCACTACTAGACCTTCTCATTAAAGATGACTTTATGAAATTAACGTTAGCAGATCCTTTGTTCTCAGTTCGCTAACTGCTACTAGATAAGGGAGGGTTTTAATGTCTAAATAATGTCTAACAACTAAGCCATCAAAACAATGTATGAAACAGTGAGTTTCTAAAGACTACAAATGCAGTCCATCTGGTTATTCGCAAACTTGGCAAAACTAATTGGCTCATAGACCAAATTTTGCCATTTTGCATTTGGGGGACAGAAGTCACAAAACTGCTTAAGTGAATCCATATCACAGTTAAAGAAAAAGGTAAGTGACATAAATACTCTTCAGATAGACCTTCAACAACTAGACATTAGTTCTTTAAAAGGAAAATTGGATAGGCTAAACTAATGATTTGTTTCAGAATTTTTTTGTGTGTAACTGTACATGAACACAACTATTTACAAACCACTAATTAAATCTGTTACAGAGCAGAAGAAATACTTTAGTGTAGCAACTTTCTGCAACTTCTGCTTTTATTCAGTATTAATCATTATTAGTTAGACTCATCCATAAACTTGATTGGATTGGTCTGTCTAGGATGCTGAAAAAAAAGCACTGATGACTCCGTATAAATCATTTTTTTGTCTGTCTGAGTACTGAACCTCTACCCAATCAAATGTGACAACTTCAAAGGAATGCTTTAACACAAGGGTAATGTATTTGGTAAGAGAAGCTGAATTATATTCACTAAAATGTTGTGACAGAGAAGCATAGTTGTTAGGTTTACTGCACTAACAAAATTTCACCCAGACTGGTCAGCTAACTGAAATGAAACTGTCTATTGAGATGGGCTGTATTTCATGTCTGTATGCATTTTTTTCTATTTGGAGGAACTTTCCAATGTGTATCTTTATACTTCTTCTCTTTGGCACTATGATGATCTCAAGTGCAGCACAAATTTCTTTTTCCTGGAGAAATTATTTGCTATGCATTTTTACATGAAAGTATGCAGTTCTTAGAGCAGGCTTATCATAGTTCTGCATGTAGTCCTGGCAGTGGGAGAACTGCTGTTTTCTTAGCAATAATAAACCTACAGTGCTGGGTTCCTTTTCCATAATTTTAGGATGACAGCAGGCTGGAGATATTAATTTTCTGGTGAAACTTTTAAAAGTTTAAAATATTCCTTCTTCTACAGGTTGTGAATCTAAATCCAAATGCCACTGAATGTTTTGGCTTAAATTCAGAAAAACAGAACATAAGAATAATGATTTTCATTTCTTAGCATTATATTCCTTCTTTTAATTTTTGTGAAGTTGTCACACGAGTTGTTAAATAGGTGCTTTATTTCATTCCCATACTGCTAAGTTTTAGTATTTTTATGTGTGGCCATAGGTGCTCCTCGTTTATTGTTATTCTCAGGCAAAGTATGTAGGGGAGGAAATGTCTATGCTATCATTCGTTACTTTCCATTACAGAACTCACTCTAATTGTTCTTCTTGCTTGTTTAATGACACAGTAAAAAACAGATACAGTGATACTGTCAGTCTGTACTTTTATGCAAGATCTGTTATCATATGGCCAAATTGTCACCCCTTATTAATATTATAAAATCGTGGCTTTAAATGTCCACCTTATCAAATACATTATTAGACTTTTTAACTTCTTTCTGGAAGTATACATAAGGGATGAATTTTTGTATGTCTGTGTGAGAGAATGCAACCGAGAAACAAAAAGGCATTTCAAATTGGAAGACCGTACCATGTGACAAAAAAAAGAACATCATCTTCTAGGGCCTTTTTTTCTTTTTTTGTGGGCCTAACTAAATGTGGTGTCACTTCAGAGCCAGGGAATTAAGATCCAACATTCAGTACGATACACAAAAAAAAGACCTGAAAGTGCCCTTGGCATAAGAAGTTGAGGCACAGAATCTGCTGCCTTTAAAAATAATCCTACAACAAGAAACCATACTCTAATGCAATTTCAGTTTGTGTGAGTTAGGTTTGGTAAATTTAATGCCACCAAAAGTGATGATTTGGGGTATGGGGAACACAGAAGTAAAGGACACCCAAGCCCTTTGTATTTTGTAGTGCCAGGCTATGTCAAGGCTGTGTCCAGCATAATTAACTTACTAAATGAGTAATGACAATTTTGTTGTTGTTGTTGTTGTTGTTGTGTTCACAAGTCTTTGAGTGTCTTCACTATTTACCTTGTTAGGAAAATGGCAGCTTGGATTGTAGCATGCTGAAAACAGTATGCTGCCTCTTCCCTGAACTGGCAGAGATCACAGGGATAGAGTAAGAGATTCCCTGTTTCATCACATTTCTGTATCTAGGGAATCTCCTTTGATTTGGATTCTTGGGCAGTGACCAGCAGTGACAATGTACAGCAACAGCATAGGTTTAGCACAGACATGTATAACTTTTTTCAGACTATCCTTTTTTACCTCCACCAAATTCCCAGAATTATACCAGATGTGTCATTCTCCCAAGCCCGCTCCACATGGGAGGGTAGGGTTGAGTCCAGCTGGTGCTGTTGTTGTAAATGCAAGCTTCTGCACCTACATTTATAATCTGAGTATGTAGCATCTGACTGAATAAAAGGTGTTGCCTTCCATTTCGTAGGTTGTGTGAAATATGGGTAGTTTTTCTCCTCAATTTTTAAAGTGAAGATTCCCACAAAAGACATTAGTCTGATATATATCTGCAATAGTTGTTGTATGTACTGGAAGTCTGAGCAAATAAATGAAAAGTTTGAAAAGAGTTTGGAATTTCAGTTCAGAGATTTAAAGATTATTTTTAAAAATCTTCCTACATTTAAAGAGAGATGCCCTTTATTAGTAGGTTTATTCTCTATACTAACATTTATTTGAGCTTTTCCTAGCTCGTGGGAAGAAAAGTAAAGTTAAAGAATTAAAGAAAAACTAAAGAATTCCTAAATGACCAAACTGTTTGATACTATCTATACTTATTTTTGTAAAGTACTATTTAATTCCTTGAGTACATATGACTGTATATACAATGTATCTGGAAATAAGTACAAAGTTCTGGCCCTAAATCTTATCTTGTGCTCAGGCTACAATGTAAGTAGCATGTTACACTCTAACACATATGCAGCCAGAGTTGTATATGTAATACAACTGCAATTATTGCATGTGAGCTGAGTTCAGAGTCTGGCCTGCATCTCCTGCATTGAATAACCATGACAAGGCTGACAAACTCTGCCTATCAGTCAAGGCAAATCACCTTGTCAATAGCTTAACTATGAAACTCCATGTGGGGTTTTTTTCAATTTTTTTTTTTTTTTTTAAAAGAATGGCTATAAATAACTTTGCTGAGTCTCAAAACAGTGCTGACGCTTTTCTTGCAAAGTAAGCTTTTCAATAAGAACTTTTTCAAGTATTTCCAAAGTGAAAACATTCTTTACTTCAGAATTTGTTCAAGTACACTTAGCAATGATCAGAAACATATGTACATCTTCCCCTTTTCAAGCTGTGATTCATCGAGCTTCGGAGTCATATTAGGCAGAAATCTTTTTCAAGACTGAGGAAATCAATTGGAATTCATCAATTAAGGATAAAAGAAAAAGTTCTTTAAGTTTATCTCTGTTTCCCATGGAAGGATGACACTTGATGAGTAAAAGATAATTTTTATTGCATTTAAGTTTTCTGTGTTGCTTTGTTTACCCCAATAGCTTCCTTTCTTTGACTCTGGAACCCACAGCACCGGATACTTGGAATAGATAGAGGTGATCTCCAGTGTTAGGCTAAATGTGTCACTAAATTTAAACTGGTTTTGAGTGTGTTCACTAGTGTGTGAACATTTTAATTTTTTTCTTTCGTGGATTACTTACTCCTAAAACTATAGTTGTCTGCGATCACAGGATTCACAGTGAGGAACATTGAGCAGGAGAGAGGAGGAGAGAAAAGCCTTGTTGACAGCTTCTGTTGAGACTCAAATGACAGGTCACTTCCCTCTCTCCTTGCTTCTTCCTGTCAGGAATATGGTTATATCCATATAGGACACATCTTGCAGCTGCCACATGTAGGTGTCTGTACTTCAGCCCTTAGATGATGTGTATTCAGCCCCTGAGCAGATTAATGCCAGGAGAAGTCTTTGATTAATTCTCTGTCACCTTCCACACTTTTCCAGAAGCACTCTAACAGAACTAACAGGTTCCACAAAGCATCATTCAAAAACTATGTCTGAAAGGAGAAAACACAGCATATCTTTAAAATGCTTTTATGGCTCTTCTATATACATAAACAACTGTGCACGTACCCAGACACATATATTTTTGCAGAAAGGAATAAGTGACTTTTATGGATCGTGCATTAGATCTGTGGCTGGAAATGAGACTTTGGGGCCAGATTTCATTAATTCATTTCTTTTCATTACTCATATGGATTGTGAGATTTGTTCCTTCGTCTTTGTTAATGGCATCAAATAACAGGGTACCTCCTGGATCTATGAGAAACACTTTTTCGTCTTCCTTACTCTTTCTTCTGGACAGAACCTCAGGTACTCTTACTGAAACTGGGTAGGGTGCTTCAAACTGCAGGAGATTTATTCCTACAAAATTCCAGCAACTTCTTCAATGTTGCAAACTATTTTCACCTAATACAGTTCTGCAGCTGAATGAATCAGAGCTCAAAGCCAGGTGACATATGTCTTGTGACTATACACTCTCATAAATACAGTACAGCAGAAGCCTAAATGGAAACACATCTTTTTGAAACCATCTGTTCTTACAGATATCTGCAACAATAAAGAAAATAAAGACTTTAAATGCTGCTATGCTGTTTTAAACCTTAAAGGCGTTTCCTAATGGTCTTTCCTTTTATTGTGAGATGCTCAATTTGTTTCACTTGGAAATAACTGCCATGTTTGTTGCTGTTCTGTTTATGAACTTTGGAGAATCTGACTGTAGCTGGCTTACCTATATAAGGATATTTATAAAACAGAACCTTTTTCATGTTGGAAAGTGCTGGTTTGCCCTCTGGTGAATGTAGCTTGTCTTTGATTGTACATTTTATAATAGTTTACAGGGTGAAACAGTTCCCTTAGTGGCTTGTTTGTTTATTTGAGGGAAGTTGTGCGTGATTTGTTCAAAGAAAATACTGCAGTGGCTCAGCCTCAAAGCTGATAATCTTTAACTGTTCCTTATTTGTTTAATTGCGTCACATTGCTCTTATGATATCTTGACTGTAAAAACGTTCAGATAGAACAATATATATCTTGATCGTACTCCTTAATAGCTGCAGTCTATATAATGTTAACAGTGAATAAAAACATAAGTTTCTTACTAGAGTTCAACCTATTTTTCTGTCAGTTTAGTGTTCCTCTGTTGTAGCCACTGAGTGCTGCAAAAAGAGTACTATTACAGTTTCAGATCCAACAAATCTTGTCTTGACTGAAATCTAATTTAAAAGATTACAATATCATTGCTAACGCTGTGGTCAACTTTTTAATGGTGGTTACAGAATTTCTGTAGTCCCTTGCAGTGGTATTTGAAGACATAGATTTCTTCTAACATGAAATACAGATCACAACTCTGAGAAAATAAAAATATTAGTATAAACCAGTATATGAAACTGAACTGCAGTGGCATAAGCTGTCCCATTCCTGAAAGACTAACAAAGAGCTTAAGTGATGCAGGGAGAAATGGCAAATAGAGTTACAATTTCTGACCCAGAAGGTCTATGTTAATTCATGGACACCTCTGTTTTTTCTGAAGTAGTTAAATCTATGTGCCATATACTTAATAAGCAATTCTGCTCAGGCATGAGGTTTGGGGCAGGGGAGAAATGGCACAACCATCATACCTAATTACGTGACTCGCAGGTTTTATCTGCATATAATAGACAGCATAAACCTGATAGCATAAATTTACAGGAAGCATGTTTGCTCTCTTTTTCCATCGTGCCTCCTTTTCAGCAGAGTGACAGAACAGGGGAAGGTCACTCTTGATGACCATGGAAAAAGTGTCAGTCCCTGAATGATGAGACACAATTTCCCTTTTCCTTGGGACTGGAGGCCCGTGCTGGAAGAAAGATCTTTCTGCTCGAGTGTCTTTTCCCACTGAAGGAAGAAACGGAATGTCACACCAGTTATCCGAGCAGTGGAGAGTGTAAGGAAAGTCGCTCCTTTATGAAGCTGCAGCCAGAGCTCCAGTTACTGAATTTGACTAAGAGGGTTTTTCATATCATTGGTGCCACACTTGGGTTTCACACTGGATGTGACAGACCTCGATGCGCGTGGGGGTATCAGGCGTGACCACAGCAAGATGCGCTGCAACATGAGGCTGTGAGCCTTCAAGGGGGATGGAGTTGGGCAGGTTCTGAATCAGTCTTTGCTTTCACAACGCAGAAGTGATTTCTGTGGCATTTCAGAGGAATCCTCCTGAAGCATGTGGAATTGCCAGGCTGCAGCTGATCTCTGGAAGAGTGATGGAGATCAGAGGGACCCCACGGCGTGCAAAAAATCACGCTCTGCTTCAGTGGTGTGTTGGTGGTGGAAGAAAAATTAATCCAGCTCATCAAGGATGTTTAAACCAGAACAGGAGTGTGTCTAGTTATTCCTTAGCAAAACTCAGTCAGCCAGAAAGTATAACAGAATGTGAAATATTATACGCTATTGTTTTATCAGGAAATTAAATCTTTTGGGGAAAAAAATTTCCACTTTTCAGGTGAGACCAGGTCGTTCTCATCCAGATGCTTTATATCCAAATTATACACTTTTCTGGTGCATGAAAAAGATTTGCATTGTAATACAGTTAATTAATATTCACAGTTTTCAGCAGGTGTGCTAACTTATATGACAGTGGGACGTTCTCCTAAATGCTGTGGCATAACAGTAACTGTGATGAATGGAGCTAAAATATTAAAAGCTTTTAAGAAGCAATGGTATTCCAGCTGGTAAAGCACAAGTTTTAAAAAATTGTTTTATTTAGAGTTTCTAAGACAGGTAAACAACCAAAGGAGTCCAGTAAGACACACTGCAAGTGATAAAATGGTTAACGGTGTGCCACAGCTTGCTATATTTCCATATATTTCTCTTCATTTCCCTCAATAATATTTAGTATATGCTCTATAAAGCGTTCTTTTTTATCAAGTCCCCTTTTAAATGCATGGGCACTTGAGGAACACATAATAGAGAAAAAGGATTTTTTTACATGAGGCAGAATCTGAGTATATGAAATAAATCCAACATAGAAATAAATTCTATGACAAAAACAATGAAATAGTAAAACTTAAAAATATTCAAAATCTACAAGAATTCCAAGAAAGATACAATACTGCCTCCTCTGTGCCTTAGTAGTGCTCATATCTGCAGCTGCAAGACTAAATAAAGAAAATTGTTGTAACTGCAATTTCTAACTATGGGATGTAAAAATGATAATTTTATGATGCAGAATCAGTCTCCTGAGCAATCAGGGTGGTGTGGACTATAACATAAAAATTTCAGTTCTTCTTGTGGTATAAATCATTTAGATTTTGCTGTTAACAGCATACTTGTTCTGTGAGAGTTATCTCACACCTCAGCTTGAAGACTCTGCTAAGAACTGCTCAGTACTGCTTTATTCTGTTTAACAAGTGAGGAGTGAAAGTCCTCAAAATTACTGTTTTTTAATTATTTTTTCTCAAGGGAGGAGGAGGCTATAAAGAGAGAAATTGGAAATAACCGGAAAAAAATTTGCTTTCTTCTTTATTTTATGAAATTGCTTTGTTAGGGTTTGTTTGTTTGCTTTTTCCCCTTAAAATTGTCCTCAGTATGCTCTTAAAATAGAGGATATATATGTTTAATTTTAGTTTGGCTTTACTCTTGCAACCTGGAGCCACAGTTTTGCAAGCTGCCGTTTTACCTTAATGTAGAAGTATGTCATCATGTTGCACCAGGTACAGTACCTTCAGAGTCATTTCTCCTAAAGTTATTTCTAACTTCCTTTTGAATCACAGCTGATTTCCAGCTCTCTAAATTCCCATTTTCATCCTGCTGGAAAGCTACTTGTGTTCTGCTGTTTATTTCTGTCCCTTTAGAGCTGTACCAATAAACCTAGAAATTTATGTGCGAATTAATAATTTGTGCAGTGTTTGTGAAGAAGTAGCACCCTAACTCAAGAATACCATCTCATATTGTATGCTTCTGCATTCTACACTGCTCTGGTATAATAAGCACTGAGAGTAGAAATAGCACAAAAAACAGCAAGCCAAGGTGGTGGTAGGCAAAGCTGGTTTTAGTTTCTTTTGTGTGCTACTGTAAGCTCATCAACAATACCCAAAAGGCTGCTCTGAATTTCACCTGCCGCTGTGTGGCTGCCAATAGCTGAAAATGCCTGGAGCACTGGGTGTCCCAGCCATAAGCAAGAAATTACCCAGATTTCATTCAGAAATTATGAAGTAGGTCCTTCATGTTACTTTGCCTTCTGCTGCTGATGCTCCATGCCATCCATCTTGCTCTTAGCTGAACTACTGCCCAACACCAATATCTTTAACATTCAGCCACCATGTGAGCTTCGTCTTTGTTCACCTCATCATCTGTGATCTGTATACTACAACTACAGATGCTTATAATGAACTTCTGCATTACAACTCTTTCCAGTCAAAGCCAATGGCAAAATTGCCATCAGGAAAATGCCTTGCTTTAATGTGAGCCACTCTTTTCTACAAACATCTGTATGAAGTATAATTACTTTGTACATGTCATGTTGTGAATATCATTGCTGGTTATTGCCTTGCGCTATGGGCACTTTTTTTTTCATTTCCTAGCTTGCTTTAGTAACACTTAGCTGATAGTGAGAGAGCGCAGAATGAATGTCACTTAAGAGATTATAATTCTCTGCCCCTTCCTACTTTCAGCAGGTGGGTCAATTGATTTGCCAGAATGCACTGGGGTTTGTCAAGACTCTCTTCGCAGCAGCTGGGATAAAAGAAAGCTGTTGAAGGCGCTGCTACTGTGCGTTCTTACAGCTTCTGTGATTTGAGAAGCCACAAAAAGAGTACCAGCAAATAAAAACAGCCTCAGCGAGCTGAGGAACAGAAAAGGCATAACACAGGACATGATATTTACAGGTTTAATACCAAATTTCCAGTGAGAAGACATGTTGGTGGTAATTTCAGTGTGTCTTAATATTACTGTTGGTTTAGGTATTCTATTTATTTATCTATTTCCTGATTTTCTTGGGGGGAAGGAACTAAGTGCTTTGGCTCTAAGATGTTTCTTCTGTCAGCCAAGACAATAAAGAAAAAGGGACTCCTCCTGTCCCCAGACACAAGCAGATCAAACAGTTTGACACACCTTTTCAAGATTTTCCTCTGCTCATTTCCTCCAGCTTTACTGGATGCAAGTGACAGCTTGTTCACACTGAATCACAGTGAATTCCCTTTCAGGGAAAAAAAAAAAAAAAAAAAAGGAAAAAAGGAAAAGAAAATCACTTGCATCCCTCAGTGAATAAAGTGAATAACAGCATTGTTTTTTATTTCCTACTGGGTAATTGAAGGCTTTTACAGCTAGAAGAAATTATTTATAGAGTCATGAAAAATGGATTAACTTTCCTGAGTGCTTCATTAATGTTTTAGGCATCTATTTTATTCCAATTAAAGTTCTATAATCTAAAATCAATGAACTTCTTTATTTTAGAGAATAAGTTATAGAGGAAAATAATTTGTTTAACCTCTGTGAACTGCCTTATTTCCACATATTTTATGTATGTAATCTCTGCAAAAAACAGAAGAACAGAAGTGCTATTATGCTCAATACAGACAGAAACCTTTCCTTTGTTCCCAGCACCTTCAGTGGCTGCACAGAAGCCAAGCTTTGGGAAGGAACCTGGCAACTTTCCTGCTGGGTTCCTACATCCTGCTGGACCTACCTCCACCTAATAAACTCTTCTGCAGCCTGCAATGGCTACTACCAAATGTCTCAAAAGAAGGCAAGGAAATGTGCAGGAGATCTGATGTATCTGCCACCCAAATTAGGTTTATACAGCTTCTTAATAGTTACAGAATTTTTCAAACTCAGTATATACCTCAATCATCTATCAGAAAATCCATTTCTGTACTTTTTGTGTACATTGTGTGTGCTCTAGTTACATAATTTTTACAAATGGATCTCAAATTCTCTTATTGAAGATGAATTTTTATACTATGATAACCTATCTATTTTAGGTAGGCAAGGGTTTTTATTTCTGTTTTGGTGAATCATGCCTGAGTTATCCTGAATAAACTGCTAAGGGTGGGAAATGCGAACTAAATCTTGTGAAACTAAAGGAAGCATTAAATTTTTATTCTTCAGAAAATATTCAAGATGTCTGCTTGAAGTAGATGGAATAATGACTGAGAAATATCCAAAACTTAAATTTTTAGAAATATAGAAACTACTAGTTTGTTCTAGTCAATCTTTTCAATCTCAGCTTAAGTTTCCACTCTACAAAATAAACTGAAAATCCAAAATTACAATCGCTTATAGGTGACCTACAAAATTCTTTACTAGAAGAACATTAATTACTGTTCTGGTAGAACTTTACAACTTAATTTTACAAACAGACATTATAGACATAATGATGCTGTCATTTAAACTGAAAGATTCTCTCTTGTGTGTACAAGTTTACTTGGTTTACTGATCCTTCTCAAAACTCTCCGCTGCTTTTCTACTTTCAGAAGTGTATAAGATGAGCTTTTGCTGCAAAGATGCATGCAGTAGAGTTTTTAAACACACTTTTTTATAATTTCGCCATGAGAGGAAAGCATAGATCTCTGATACTTTTCTAACTTTACAATTAGCTATCCTCATGCTTTCATTTGCTTAGCACCAATGAAACGTCTTAAATTTACAAACATTCAGCAGATTGTCTGTGTTATTTTAATGGGAAGGTGTCAAAGCAATCCTAAATTGGCAGTTACAGTTTTTCATTAATTCAGTCTATCCTTCTAAGTTGTTCTGGGCAAATATACAGAAAGGAGAAGTCATTTTTAAAGAAAGTCAAGATAAAATGCCTGCAGTCTCAAGCCTTATTAAGTTTAAGACAAGCCTATAGTTTCAATTGGTTTAAAAAAAATAAAGCCCTTTCTTCTTTACAGCTGCTGGAACAATGTGTCTTCCTGTCTTCAAGTGATTGAGAAAGCTTCTTAATCATTGCCAGAGAGCTAATTATCAGCTTATGCCATATTTTCACTTTTATATGGCCTCTGCTATTACTGTCTGGTTGTAGCTTGAAATAACGTTAAGGCCCTCTAAAGAATATTTCTAAGGACTATTTCATAGAAACCTACTTCATAGAAAACTACTTCATAGAAAGCTTAAATCTGAATAACAAATGGTCTAATAAATGCTTTCAGTGCATAGATAAAAAATAGAACAGCTTTTGAAAGGTAGAACTTCTAAAAGCTGTGTTTCATCCTTGCGTATATTAATGTGAGATCTATTATCTTTTCTGAAGTATGTTCCTTGGTGACAGGAAAAAGAAATCATGGAAAATCTTTACTTGGTATAAATAACTCATTTCATTAAACTGGGAACTACATTTTTACCTCCCACATATCAACCTCCTCCTTCCCTTCCCAGCAAGACACACATAAGCAAGACTAATTCCCCATGTTACACCATAAATACAATGTTCCTTAAATGAAAGATGTTTTACCAGAGTCCTGGAATTTTTCCGGTCATTGAAGGACATTGCCTACAATGTGAACATCACTTTGACTTTAAATACCTATAGGGAAGTACAGCAATGGGATGATTCTGAGTTCTGTAACAGGGGTAGATGTATGTGATCAAAATAGATGATTAATTTTGCTGCTTTTGTGATATGAGGAGAACTGGCAGAGCTCAAAAGGGACTGAGACTGCAGTGCAACAATTTGCTGAGGTGATCGAAGACACTGCTGATGCTAAAATCAGTGGTCCTATTAGACCTCAGAACTATTTTGAACAGCTGGGCATTCCCAGCTTTTTCTTGAACAGCCTGGAGGTGGAGCACATGTGACTCCACACTGAACACCAAATAGGTGTAAAACATGTTTTGGATTTTGGTTTGGTTTTTTATTTGTTGGTTGCTTTGTTTGTTTTCGATAAGGGTTAGTTTCGTTAGGATTTATCTCCCTATTTCTCTGATGCTTCAGGTGTGTGAAGAAACTGCCTGGGACTACCAAAGGGCAGGCTCAGCTGTATCGCCACACTCACCCTGAATGTCTTAGGCTTTATATTTTATATGTGCTTAGTTCTCACATTATACTCCTGTGATAAAATTGTCTTTTAAAATTAATATTTGTAGAATAACTATCCACTTGGGGTGGCATAAAATCTTAGTTCCCATTTTTCCCTATGTCAAACAATGTAAACTATAACGCCTGCCAATTTTTTTCTTTTTATTTCTTTTCCAATCAAAACTGTATTTTACTTACATTAAAATGTGGTGAAAAGCATATTGCCTCCATCCTGTCAGACCAAATTTGCTCTCTGGCTTCAGACCTCATATGCTGAGTTTCATTTTATGGCAATTTCTTTATAGGCTAGTTATAAGTCTTTGTGAATGAAGTGTTTATAATGAAAATACTAACCAGGCCAGGAAATATTGGCCACACTAAAGATCAGCAGAATTATAACAGCAACAAGTTTGAACCTTACTGATCAGTCTCCAGTAGCACCCCATTTTCAAAGGCAGTATACTATATCCACATTATACACTTTTTGTCAATGTATTTTTTCCTTGATTTTCTTTTAGATACTCTAATTCAAAATTAGAAATTCACTATTTCACTTCACGTCTGTAATATCACCACAATTGCATGAGGCTCTATGGTGTTTTGTGGAACAGTGCATCCAAGGGGAAATGTCAACATGATCTGAAATGCAATAAATATTTAATAGTGAGATAATCCATACCATCAAAGTGATATGCATAAATGTATAAATTTGCATTTTTGCATTGCATTTTTTAGTAAGGTTTTTCATGCTAAATTAGTAGCAGATCTGGGTGTTGATTTTTTTTAACAAGGTATTTGATAAGACCTGTGTTTGACTGCGCATTTAGTTTGGCTGTAATAAAAATGCAACTAAAACATTTTGAGGAAGGGAAAAGTAAACAATGAGCTAACAAATTCGTAAACCAAGATGATAACACTGCATACGTAACTACATACTTTAAATTGTTCTGGTAGATTTAGTTTTCAAGGATGCAAAAGAAAATCATATTTGAAATCTATTTATTCACAGATTTCAATAGTCGACGTTTATAATGACTTACTTACAGGAATCAAAAGCAAAAGAAGACAGCAAATTGTGTGGGTTTACCTTCTTAACTACAGCAGAAAAACATTACTTGAGACAAAGTGACTGAACCTACACAATTTTGTCTATCTTTCAGCTCTTTTTCTTCTTTTTTTCACTAGCTTTACATTCTTCCTGGTTTTCAGTTATTCCAAAAGCAGGATGTTTCCTTTTGTTGGTTTGTTCTGTCCCCATGTTGCTAAATACTTGTAAAAACAAAAATAATTTTCTTACTGGAGTTTTCCTTAGCTGTTTTCTCTTCCTCTCACTTTAGCCTTTCCCATATGCACTTAGGATTAGAGAATTCTTTTCTTCTTATTTCTTGCATTTTGGCATCATCATTTGTCAGCGTTCTTATCCGATTTAAATGTTCCTTGAAGTGAAAGAAATTGTTGCTTGCAGGAATTTCTCTTCTACCATTTTATTTTTCTTTTTTTGGTATTACCAACATGGAATGTCTCTGTTTCATGAAGTTTCTGTTTAAAAAGCTCATTAGGTTTTGAGCTTGAATAGGAAAATGAAACTACCTGCATTCTGTATAAAAATGCCTAGTCTCTGTTTACGTCTCTGGTAAATGAAATAATTTTACTTTACTTTGGACATGCTTAAAGTTTAGGAACCAAGTTATTATTCACATAATAAACATCAACTTTACAACTTACATGGAAATGCTTTATTTTAGTTTCTGTCTTGAGTCTGTGGTTGAATGGACAAAACAGCTAGAGCCCCTGATAAATGCCTTAAAATTGATAAACTAAATATATAAAGTATCTCTGCAGAAAGTTTCACTTCTGAGGATCTGTGAAATCAAACTCAGAGACCCTTCTTTCTGAGAGTTTTCATCTGGAAAATTATGTTTGTTTTGAAGCAAATTTGGACCTTAGCCTAATTTTGTGTTAAGTGAGAATGTGATTATATGTTGGCATAGTTAAGGAGCTGGGCTCAGAACAGAGGGAGAGAGGAGACTCGTTTCATATTGCAACATCAGCAAAAGTGTAAAAAGCTGTAAAGATGAAATCAATTAATCTCTGTAAGGACCACTGCAGTCTGTATATGGAAGACAACATCAGAAAGCTAAGTACAAGTTTATTGTCTTTATCCATGTGTTGGCTCAGGGTTCGGGACTAAAAAAAAAATGCCATTCTGCTCAGATAATTTATTTAATCTCCCTGTAGTTCAGGCATGCAGGCATACAATTATGTATTGCAAATAGAAAAGCACAAGTCAAAGAGATGTCAAATAGATGACTTTTCCCAAATAAGTGTCATATTTTGGCTGCAGGAATGGGGGCAGAAAGAGGATGTGGGATGTGTGCAAGTAATTTCTTTTCCATCTCCTAGGTGGAGATGTTAGGTAGCATGTTCTTATAGGCACAGAAAGCTGATACTGAGAATAACAAGATGCATCACTTGAAAAAAATCCCCAATGGAAAAGAATAATCAATTAAAAGTACAGGGCAAGGTAAACATATTCGTCTTTGAGAAAGATGTGGTTGATGTTCTGATATTTCTACCACAGGAGCTGCATCAGCTTGTGATAGCTTAAGTAGGTAATATACAGTCTAAGTGCAGTACGAGAGCAAGTATTTAAAACCACTGTCTGGAAACACAATTGCAATTAAACCAACCTGACCTTTAGTCAATATATTAGTTCAAGTTATGACTCAAGACACTGCTTCTAAATATTTGCTATTTTAGGTGGGGGAACTGGTGGAATAACACTCATTTTTTCTGTACATAATGTTTACAAGCAATTCACATTATTTCTAGTTATTGAAACCCTATCTCTATTACAAAGTCCTAAGGACGTGCATTTTATTTCAAAATATTGACATGTAAATGTATTCTTCATATAACCTCAGCATTCTTCTGCCAAAATTGGAAAGCTGAAATCTTTTTCCTAGAGACGCAAAAATTTGACATATTGTAAATTTACTGCTTTTAAGCTGCCTGTCCTGCAATATTTTCTGCATACACATGTAAATTTCTTCTTTTCTAGAGAAGGACTAGATGACAATGCCAAAAGCTTCTAAGATAAATAATGGTCTTCCAAGTCTGGAAAGTGACAGGGTGACAGGGTTCTGTAGCAGGTATATTTTACTCAGATAATTACTAATTTTGATGCTGGCCAAAACCAAAAAAAAGCTACTTAATTGAGAATAAATGTGAAATATTTTAAAATGTGAGGAGGGTACTTTTTGCATTCACACTCTTAATGTATTTCCTATATATTTTAGGATACATTTCATTTTTTTATTCAAAATTATTTCTTAGAAAAGAACTTAATAATTTTATTAAAAATCTGTCCAAAATTATGTTTCCTGATATTCATTTTTCCTTCATAAAGATAAATACTTGGAGCACAGCTGCATTCCCTGGAGTTTTAATTCCAACTGTAGTTACATTCAAGGGAAAATTTGTATTTCTTTATTTGGAACTGAAACAGACCCACAGTTTTACTTTCAATAAGTATATGGAAATCAATATGCTATAATGTAGTTTATGTCATTTTTCCATTTCCATCTGCTCCCTTCCATTGCATCTTTTTGTGAGTGACAGCATAATAATTGCTGTACCAATTAATGCCCTTCCAATCCAACTGCATCATTACTGCAAAATAAATGTTTTGCTTTGTAGCAGTTTGTCCTGCTATGAAACTTTGCTTTACTTATTCCAGTCATCTAACAGCAGAAAAGGAAAAGCTGCTTTGTCATCAACAGCTCAATAAAAGACACTGTATATTCAATACAGAGAGTTGGCAGAATTTTAAACAGCATCAATTTATAAATAGGATAACAGCAATCATTTATTTTCTGCTGTAAATGAAAGTATCATTTTTCATGCAATAATAGCCACTTAACTGATTTGAGATTGTAGTAGGGGTTTTTGAGGAACATTTTCTTTATCCAGAATAAAATGTGGAGTCTCTTTCTTTGCAACAAAAGCTCTTAGAGGATAAAAGCTTCCATCTGAAATAAGCAGTCATTATAATTTATTTTCTTGCAGGAAGTTTTTCATTTTCCCTAGTGGGCTTTCAGTGCATAGCTACAGTGCCTTTCCCACTTTGTCCTGTGTTTTAAAAGAAATACTGCAAAGAAAGAATATTAGAGGTTGAAGCATCTTGAGACACGTTTCCCCATCAAAACCATACCCTCAGTATAATCTGCAGGCCTCCCCTGCTATTAACAGGAGTTTTCACTGCTGTTGGGAAAGTCCTTAGAGGACATAAATATAGATTAAAGACTGGTACTAGTTTCATGAACTTTTCTGCCTGAAGGGCTGCATTTAATGTCCGATGAGATTTGTGTGAGTTAACAACATACAACTCACTCCTTCTTACTAACATCTTGTTCCTGAAACATCTGTTAGCTAATTGGGTTTTTCCACCTCCTTGCACCATCCTTTGTGGAGAAAACATCGTCTCTGTTTCGTCAGTTTCCAGATTGCTCTGTTTATTGTGAACAACAATGTTGAGAAACAGTGAATGTTTCTCAACAGAAAAAAATGGCTTTACAATCCAACAAGTGGTTCACTTCATTTGGTCTTAGCTTGCACTGACTGATTCATAGAAATTTCTTTTGAACAACCATGTTTTTCTATAACGTTTATAGAAGCATCTATAGCAATCAAAGAGCTCTTGTCTTCATGAAGTCTCAGAGCACTCCCAAGTACAAAACATAATGCTAATAAAGATATCCAATTGACTCTAATTTAATGACTTCAATTTTGTGTTCATAATCTTGGGAATGGAAATGCCAAATTTTATTTTCAAAAATCAAGTTTATTATTATTACCTAGAAAAGTAAAACTGCATTAGAAGAACATTATTTTGTTTGTAAAGTCATCTCTTCAGAGGTTAAATCCCAGATGAAAGCTTGCTGTGCAACTGCAAAAGTCTGCTTCTTTATTTTACCTAATGACTATCTAATATGAGGTACTTGAAAGGCCTACAACGGAAGCTGAAACATGGGAGTCTCTGGTTCTATTAATTTTTAATCATTATATTGCAAAAATATGCACTTGTATTGGAAAAGCTTAGTCACAGGATTTCAAAAGTGATGCTGCTTTAGAGAATCAAGTAGTCTGGTGGTGCTAGCAGCCACCTGCACTTGGTTGCATGTCGCTCACAGGTCGTGATTCCCCAAACAGACAATCTGGCACCAAAGCCAGTCTGAGAAAAACCCTGCCCTGTCCTACCATTGACTGCTTGTTCCTGCTCCTCGGCTCTGCCAGTACAACAATTTATAGGACTCTGGCAAACTGGACGACCAAAGCGCTTCAGTCTGCAAAGCAGCCTTTCAATCGCAATGGCACAACTGAGGGACAGTGAACAACAGTGCAGGCAGAGAGGAGAAAGGGAACATTTTCAGCTTACTTTTCCATTACAGAAAGTGTAATGTCGAACCTTACCCACAGGCAAAGGGAGATTTTAACACAGGACTTCTACATCGTAGCTGAGTGCTCTAACCAAAGAGTATCAGATAAGAGAGTCCCTTGAATCCTTGTGTTGGAAAAGAAAAGCATGACCTTTTTTTTCTTTTAAAAAAGAAAAAGTTTTGGCACCTGCCTTCTGGTTAAGAATTTGAATTCTGAATCTGAAACAGAGAGAAACATCTCAAGAAGGGAGTTTTTAAAGGTTATCCCTGGATCTCTTTTGTCTTTTTTTTTTCTTGTTTTTTTTTTTTTCTTTTCATTTAGCTGAGTACTGCAAGTTTTCTCTTAGAAGTTGCGATCGATCTACTTATACGTGCATCAATCAGTGCTGTTACTAGGAAACCACTGGGTTTTTCTCTAAAGAATTGTTATAAATAAGCACCATGTCATGAAATAAGATCGTTGTGTATACTGCCTCTGCTTCCAACATAATTAAGATCAGGAAAAATCTAATTTTGCTGTAATTTTCCAGGTTACATTAAATTATCTTGATGAATCATTCATACCTAATTGCTTTGGACTACAGCTCCATTGCATTCTATGATTCTGAAAGTAAATTTAAATAAAGGATGACGTAGGCTTAAAAATATCTTTCCAAGGTCCTGTCCTAGAACAGAAAAAAAAAAATCATATGTAAGCCACAGGAAAAAGCTCTCCCAAGTCTACTGGTGTCTTCAGGTCACAAAGTGTGTGTTCATCAAATTCCTCTTATGCTGACTTCAGAATAACTGTAGAGAAAAGTGAGTTTTGTATCCTTGAAAACAGCTGTGATACCAAAGAGCTGCAAAATCCACAAAAACTGTTCTTTTTCTTTTCTTTTAACCTTTTAAGATCCAAATATGACACAGAAAATACTATTGAAGCAAGAACCTTAGAAAACTGTGAAGCTTAAATTCTTTACTGCCCAAACTTTTCCTGTGTCTTTAGATTCAAAATCCTTATTGATGACATAAAACATTAAGTGTGGAGATTCTGCATACCTAAGACCATAAGGCTGATCAGCTCCATGAGTATTAAAATAATATTTACTAGCAATGCAAATTTAAAAATCAATTACCATTTAGAATTTCCAGTATAGGACATACTAAATTTAAAAAAAAAAAAAAAAAAAAAACCAAACCTGAACAAAACCTTAAATTTTGTAAATTTGCTGCTTAGAAATCTTAAGCCAACTTGGAAACATTGGACTATTTCATTATTTTACCACTGTTATTTTTGATTCATTTTATTTAGATATATTAATATAGTTAATTGTTTTTTAAAAAAAAGTATGTCAAAAGTAAACAAATTACATAGAGACATTCTTTCCTAAACTCACAAATTCTCTATGAGCTTTCTCGTTTTGTTTGAATCAAATATGTCCTCTATTCTTTCTGTTATTATTATTTCCATAGATTGATGTAATACTGTTCAACTCTTTGTTACAGCTGCTCTTTAATAGCTCTGTGGTTGAAGGAAAAATAAAATTTTGCATTTTTTTTCTAGTACTTGTATTAAAGATATTTTTTAAAAAATTATCCAAAACCATTTTACATCCAGGCTTCAATATAAGGTTCCAAAAAAACTGAGAACATATACTGCATGAAGATGTACACTTTGGAACTTTTTGTTACCTATTAAATCTCAATTTCGAAAGGGAATTTTGAGATAGGTAAATGTTTGGTATACAGAATCAGACCATAGGAGTCATCTTGATTGGTCATTGGCTTTTTAATGGCTTTTTGCACATGGTTTCTCATCTCACTGATTGCGAGTGAACAAGCCACGATTAAATGAGTTTCACAAGCCTGTTTGAGGAAAGATCTCACACATCTTCTTCCTAACCAGTGTTCTGCCATGTGGCCATATCCCACCTCCAGTTCATTTTGAAATTATAATTCTGTGTTTATCTGACAAACTGGCACTCTATTCAAGACAATACATGAAGTTAGGTTTGTGTGACAAATCCCTTTAAAACAGCTGGCATTACTTCCACCACTTAAGCGGTTCTTCAGATAAATAAGAAGTGTGTTAGCTCTTCATCAGCTCGAACTAACTAATATACCTGAGATTTATAGAGTAGGAAATATAAAGATATGTTATTCTGCAATTAAAAATTTTTAAAAAAATATACCCTAAATTATGCCTGAGTTGGGTCTGGGATCTCCTGCCTCTGCTGAATGTCCTGGGCTGAAAGGGACCCACAAGGATCATCAAGTCCAACACCTGTTCCTGCATATGACAACCCCACAGTTCACACCATGTGTCTGAGGGTGTTGTCCAGTCTCTTCTTGAACACTGTCAGGCTTGGGGCTGTGACTATCGATCACTCGCTCCTGCCTCAGAGATGGGCAAAATCTTCCTCTGCAGCCCCAGCAAGGCCTGATGTGGCATGTCTGCTCCCCGGGCACCCCAGCACCATGGGGCAGTATGAAGTCAGCCCACTGGAGCCCACACCCATGGCAAAAGGCTTTAATTAAATTGAATTAAATCCCAATTACATCCTTTGTGTCCATGTCCCCCCCCAACGCAGGTCACAGCCTTGGCTCAGCGAAGGTGTCCCGGGCACAGACGTTCCCCAGCTACCCCTCGGAGCAGGGTGAGGAGCACCAGCCATCCCTCTCGCTGGCCAGCAGCTACACCTTCAGCTACGGCTCGGGGCTGGTGCAATGACAGGCGGGGGTGACCAGCCGAGAGAGACAGTCCAACCTGCAGCCTGCTGCTGGGGAGCCACCAGCCCCCTCTGCACCCACCATCTGCCGTGAAAACTGATGCCTACCAGCTCCAGCCAGGTCACCGCCAATATGGAAACCTGGAGAGGCAGCTTCCCTGAAGCAGAGGCTAAGTCTTTATTTATTTATTTTGCTCTTCCTTTTGTCAATACGTCAGGAAGGAGGTGGGAGGGGGGTGGGGGAGGGCAGGGTCAGAAGCGGTATGCGTTCGTGTTGTGAGAAAGTGATGGAAACAAATGAAACTGTGTTGATGTGAAGGTTTCTACATGACCAGACAAGGCCCATTCTGGGGCTTCATGCGGATGGCACATTTGACATCGGGGCCTTCCCACCTACCTCCACCAGTAGGCTGGCCCATCTTCACTGTAACATTTTTAGGTCCTCGTCACAACCCACTGATTCCTGCTGGAGTCGCTGAAATGTCGCTGATTCAAGACTCAGCATCAGCACTGTGGGGTCACCTTCAGATCCAAGCCAGTTTGCTCATTACCCTAGAGGGTGGTCAGGTGTTTTTCAAGTCAGATGCCAACTGAAGTAGCAGGCCTATATGGTTTGTTGGGAATAGATTTTGATGTGTTAAGGTAAGGTTATTGCCTGGTACGGCTCTCATCTTAAATTCCTGGGGCACAAATTAATTCCTTTCTAATAGATGCATAATTCTCACGATGCCCTTGAGAGCTGTGAATGTTCATATCAGCACCACAGTCTCATCCTCAGAACTGCTGCAAAGTCTTCTTATTTGCAAATTATTTAAGTAACCATGCCTACAAGCCTAACTTTTAAGAGTGGGAAAACTGTTCTTCAGATAAATAAAAACGGGTTGCATCCCCCACTGGCGACCACCTGTGCCACGGCTGGGCCAGATACAGTAGAGCTGAACCCTGGTCTTGTCTTTCTGGTCAGCATTACTTTGATTTTGTTTCCTTCTCAAATTTCTGTTTTAGATGCACATTGTATTTTGTATGGTCATGTGTCAAACATAGTTTTACTTTGAAAAGGAGGATGCGCACATCTCAATGGAAATTTTCTGTCTTTGGAAGACGTCTTTAAAAAATGAACTGTAGTAGGTGTGTTGGAAGGCACACCGGTAGGTGGGGAACAAGTTTTATCTATCCTGAACATTTAGATTTTTGTAAGTGGTATTGAATATTTATGTATTTCTCACGATGCCCTGAAATGTTTGGAAGTGTGGGGAGAAAAATCTTCCTTCTTGCTATGAAATGAGCATCTTCGTGTTCTGTTCGCAGTGAGAAATGATTACCATAATTGCCAGAGGGATTCACTTCATTAGTTTCTCAGGACAGGTTGAGGAAGTGTATCAAGGTGGAGACACATAGACCCTTTTCCAATGAAACAATCAGTTTTATGTATGATAATTTAACTGAGAAAGTGCTGTTGGGTTGCTTTATATATGTACATATATGTATGTGTATTAAAAAGTACAGAAGAAACTTCTGCTTCTGATTGAACATTTACTGATACAGTATGTCCGGCTTTTTTCCGACCATTTTCCAGGCTAAGAGACCTTGCAGGCTTACAGCTTTCTACACCTCAGTGAACAGCTGCTGAATAACAAAACTTTGTGATCCGCTCACATGAAACACTTCTACCCCACCACAATCAGCTTTATTTATTTTTCCTCTTTTCCCTGTCTCATTCACTACCTCTTTTCCTTCTCACAGTGCTGCCATACTCAGGAATAGAACAGCTCCCTGCAGAGAGTATTTTGATGAGCTAAAATGAAAAACTGCTCTCCCACACTGGCAGGGAGCTGTACCTATGGTGCTCTCTGAGCTGTACCCATCAAGGAACCTTCATTCACCGTTTCATTTAAGAAATAAATTTAGTTGACATTTTGCTTTGGGAAAATTTCCAGTTTGCAGACATTACACGGACAATATGATACAAAAGGACAGATATTCTGCTGGTGTAATTCCATTATTCAGTGCAGCTTTGCCAAATAGGCGCCTTTTAAGGAACTGGCCAATTATTT
This sequence comes from Patagioenas fasciata, assembly GCF_037038585.1. Taxonomy (NCBI): domain Eukaryota; kingdom Metazoa; phylum Chordata; class Aves; order Columbiformes; family Columbidae; genus Patagioenas; species Patagioenas fasciata. The sequence continues at coordinate 60,256,306 of NC_092521.1, forward strand.
TTATTCCTATGAAACTGTGATTCTTTCACATATATTTTCTTTAAAATTCCTTAGATTAAGTTTTGAATATGTTCTGCAAATTTCTATGCTGTGTCCATGTAACTATTTTCCTTCATGACTTGAATGCTAGTCATTTAATACTTACATATTCTACATAGGCCAAAAGTAGGGAAGAGGCAAAACAGGAGAGTATCAGAGCTCCTTTATAGTTCCAGTGCCCATATACTTTAAGAACCTTTCTAAATCCTGAAGTTAGTGCTTCAGCCGTTTCGAGACAAAAAGCATGAGATCTGTATAGAGTGCTCTTTCCATTTCCTGGGAAACAGTTGCTGTCTGTCACAGATGTTTTTTTCCTCCTATACAGTGCATGAATATTGTCTAGTTAATAAAAATATAGATGCTATTTCCAAACAAAACAACAACAACAACAACAACAACAACAACAACAAAAAGGAGGGCGGGGCAATTGGTCATGTATGGGCATTTTACTGAATATTTTGTTTTCATTACAGAACGCAACTATCCTCTCAACTCATACATTTATAAACATCTGTGAAGTCCCATCTTGTAGCAATAGGCAGCAAACTGAACTCCAGGACAAAGCTGGAGAACACAACCAAAAAAACCCAAACCTGCCCTATTGGGAACCTATTTCTTGTAGAGAGTAAACACAACCACACTGAAAGTTGAAAACAAGGTTACAACTCACAGTGTAGTGTAACACAGCTAAGAAAACAGGGCACCTGAAGCACAAAAGTATTCAGCAGCCGGTGGATGTTGCCATCAGTGTCACTCCAGAACAGCAGATGTGATGACGCTGTAACATTTGTGTGTTCATGTAGCTTCCAGAAATGTTCCTCAGAAAAGCTTCATGAGAAATAGGCAGGCACTAGGCCAACAAATTGCCAGAAAATTCTGTTTTCACACAATTGCTTTAATTTCTGGCATATGCCTGTCGATAATCTAAGTGATGCCCCACTGAGACCACTTTATACAGCTCCTAGTGCTTCTGCCAGAAGGAAAACTCTTTTGGCACACATAGTAGAGCTGCCTGCCTAGAGACCACAAGGGCCTTTAAATAGCCCCAGGGATCCCATAAGTCCCTGTACAAGTCTCGGCTTTTTTTATGTGCAAGGCACACAGATAATAGGTCTGCTCCTGACCCAGGAGGAGCTCTATTTTCAGCTAATGAGCTGTGAAGACATGGAGGGCAACAAAATGTCTTCAGTGGTAACAAGGTGCAACCAGTACAAATGGAACTTAGCATTAGTACATTATAAAACTTTCATTTTGGTTATCAAAATATAACTGCAACAATGATGTAAATTTTTAAAGAATGACCCTTGATAACAATATATTCACTCCTGTGAACGAATAACACACAGCCATTACTAAGTACAGTTACTAATATATCTTAATTGTGAGTATTATAAATTGATGTATGCTGGTACTTTTGATTTTCAAGTCACTTGGTGCAGAAAAGGAGAAATTGAAGGAGATTGGTAATAAATCATCAAATGGTGCTAAGGTACTTGAGTAGCCCCATTGTTTAAACAGCTAAATCTTATTATCGGTAGTTTAAATTATCTGTGAGTATACTCCTTTGGAAAAAAAAAATGCCTGTAAAGGAAAAAGAAAGAAGAATATCTTGTAACATGGACTTAACTGTCTTACTGAGTAAATGTTTAGACTTTATTTTCTCATTCCAGCTCCTCACATTTATCAGGTCCATGAGAAATTCCCTTCTTGGGGTTGTTTTGTTTTGTTTTCCCCTAAAGCTAACAACTAAAGTTAATGTATTGACGAACCAAAGAAGTTTGTTAGACAGAAACAGTAACATCTCTCTTTTGTTTTGACAAAAGTCTACCATGACATTTTTGGAAAATACTTCATTTCACAACACATGAATGGAAATCCTGTTGGGAATCAGTAAACATATTTCTAATCAAACCTTGTTCTGAGCTAATAAGACTTTGCTGGAGGAGGGGCTGAAACTGCATATCTGAGGTGAAAATTCTTTTAAAGTGCTCTCTATAACAATAATATGACTACAACATACAGCTTTCGGGCATTTTTTTATTGAGAAGCTGTTAAGTGCTGGCAGTCTGTGAAGACCCTTACCTGTTCATGGCAAAGAGATTAAAAAAAAAAAAAAAAGGGCATTAATCAGATCTTTGTATTGCATTTATCCGAAAAGGAATAAACTTCATATTCGTTCAGCTCTCTAGCCTATTAGACAATACTATGAAGAGTAGTGGGTTTTTAGATATTTCATGTCCAGGAACTAAAGAAACATCAGCCTGTAGTAAATAAAGCTCTACTCAGACTTAGCTCACCAGCCACATTTACTAGTTTTCGTCTGGTAATCTGGAAACTGCAGGGTGGTATTCCATGAGAAAATGTAAGTTTCTTGAACAGCTGTGCTTTTTAGCATGAAATACAGCACTATTTACAACTGCTTCTTCCTAAAATGGAAGGAAGAAGATGTTGCAATTAATCTCTTTTTTAGTGTTTAATATCAGTGTATTTTATCTCCTTTTTATACCTTCTGCAAAAGAATAAATGCGGCTTTTATCCACACACAGAGTAGGACAGACTGTGGAGAAAGCGTGAAAAGCTGCTGTTTGATTACAAAAGCAGATTGAACAGCACTGGAAAGTTTCATTTTCCTACACATCATCCAAATATGTGTGACTCTTTCCAAACCAACTTGTTACACAACTTTTATATATTAGAATCTTATATTTTTCACCACAACTGGAGGTGCCTGCCTGTGTTTTTTAAGTAGAAGATAATGACTGTGCAACAGCATTGTAGTGGTATAATGTTGAAATTAAAGGGTATAAGGCTGGTCTTATTAATTCTGCAGATACAAAATCTTGCACTCCATTAGGTGAACTATGTTTGTTCTTGATATTATAAATAAATGTTTCTCACTTTTGATTTTAGATTTAAAAGGTGCACTATATTGGAAGCAAGTACAGGTACACTGTGGAATGAAAGAAAAGTCTAAGGAATATTGACTAACCTGTTGCAACAAGAAGTTTGCCTCTCTGTCCAGGTCCTTATGAGACAGTAGAAGGTGCTAAGTGAAGATGCTGTGTATGCAACAGTTATCTAAATGGTGTTATACTCAGGAACCTGATTATCAAAATCCATAGCTGAACTGGTTTTATTAAAGAAAATGGAATTTTCACTTTCCAAAGACTTTTTTTTTCGTCATCTTTTCATGCATATGCAGCTCAACAGATTTTTATGGATATGATTAAAACAGATATGAAAGTAACTGAGGCTTAAGTATGATTAACTATGATTAAAGTATTTTAAAATGTCAATATTGTTATGAGCATTCCAAGTTGTAATGGAGAAAATGTTTTCATTTTAACTAAATGCAAACTCAGAATCTAATATGCTCTCAAAGATGAAAGAGTTAATCTTTTTAAATCTCACACTGAAACTCTTAAAGAATGGATTTCATTCTGGGTTTTTTTTCTGTCACTACAGAAATCCTCATGAGGTTAAATAGATTTAGCACATTCTCTTAAAATCCTGGGATTGCCAAGTGAATGGATACATTTTTCAGTATATTTTTTTCCTGTAACATTATTTGACATGAATGAAGTTAACCCTCGTTTTTAATATAAGCTACATGTTGTTCTCAATCTTTTTTTAAAATTGTATGATAGCAAGACTGTAATAGTCAGAGCAAATAGCACAAAATTAATCAGCTGTCTTGGCAATTCCATACCAGTAACAAAAATAAAGGTTGCAGTTAAACATTTGTTCTCATTGCTGCTCCTATAGCTGAAACAGAATAAATGATGTAAAATAAAGCTGTCCTAGTTGATGCTAATTGTTTCATTTCCTGACTCTCCATAGATAACAGGCTGTGACTGGAGATATTTGTTTTCCAGAACTGCTTTTCGTAAGTCATACTGATTTAAGATGGCTACAAGGACAATGCAGAAAAAAAGTATTATGATTTCCTGCCAAAGTATGGCACATGCTCATCTTTTATTTCTTTTTACTTCTTTGAAAAGCATTGTTGTAGACAGACAAGGTTTTGAAAAAGGAAAAGGAAATGAAAATAGGGTAAGAAGTCAACAAAACCAAAAAATACTCTGTAATCTTTGAAAAGATCAGGAGAATTTAAGCACGTAGCAATGGGTCATGGCGAGTGCAAAACAGTTTCCCAGAGCATTCAACGTCATCTGACTTTATCAGAAGCTGGGAACAATATGTTGTGTTTAATCCAACTCACAGCTCTAAGTTACTCTGTAAAAATGGAGTCTGGAGTGCTGGGCTCATTTTCCCTACCCTGACTGGAAGAACCAAGTACCAGCTCAGCTAGCATGCGTTATGCAATATAGATGCTTTAAAAGTAGTATTTTGCACCATGCATTACAATTGTTATCACACAACTTTGTGGATCTTACTACAGCCAGATATTGCTAAAAATATGATTTAGAATATTTCAGGGCTGATCAGTTCTGGGTAATAGAAGCAACATCTGCATTTATGAGACATAAAAATACATACATAGGTGCTCAGCCTTTATGCTTCTATTTACAAAATTATCTGACATAGGTCTGTGAGAAAGTTCCTCCTGCACTACCATTGTTGGGTAAATTATGGAAATTTAAAAGAAAATAGTAATTGTCTGCTTCAGATAGTTTTATTTCAGAGTAAAAATTTGTATTAACAGAGAGGAATTTTAAGACATATAAATATTTATAACATACATTTCTCTCTTCAAATATGCATATAGACATAAACATAAATGGAGAAAAGTATTAAAAAAAAAAAGAAAAAAGGAAAGATATTGTGTATTTATTTGACTATATCTTAGTATGCTATGCTATTGATCACTTAAATCTTGTTAAGACTACAAATGAATTATTTAGTGCAATAATCTAATTAAATAAATTTTTAAGAAATGTGTTAAATAACTTCTAGAATCACTGAGACTTTTTCTTTTCTAAAAACTATAAAATTATCTTTTTAAGTAAGCACAAGGTTAGAATTATCTCTGCCATCGCTAGTAATTCATATTAGTTATTTTATCTAATTATACCAACTAACAATATGGATAGTGTGGAAGTAATAAACATATTATTATTTTGAAACTTTCCTTAGATAACTTAGTATATTTCCTTTGGTATTTCTACCTGGAACATTGTGTCCTGAGTTATAAGTAGGGATATTTAACTGCAAGACTCCAACACAGATAATAAGGTAAATCTGCAGCTTTATAACTCAAGCCTAGTTGGGGTCAAGAAATGAGTCAGAGCAGTGGCAGAGTCCTGTGACACGTCGGCAGCCTGCTCCAGTAGTCCTGAGCTCCCACGGGTGAGGCTCTTGAAGATCCCAAGGCTTTCTTATTTTAAAGGAAGTGTTCTCAAACTCATCACATGTATCTTCTGGCTATGCAGATGCTCATATTCTTCTCATTACTCTTAATACATTTTACTCTTAGAAGAGAACAAACAAACAAACAAACAAAAGCTACGGGCAAGAGCAGAAACAAGTCCATTCTTGCTGGAAGAGTGCCCTACTGATCCCTGCAGGCCCACTCCTTAGTCCTTACAACATGAGTTGTTTCTGTACAGGAGCCCATCTTCATGGGGAAGACTAGAAAGGGCAGAGGAGATGGGGCTGCATCTGATGCAGACTGGAGGATAACTGGGCCAGGGTCTTCGATTTCCTGGCTGATTTGGCAGGTGGGATGCTGGATGAACTGACTGTGGTGGCAGAAACAGCCCACATTTCATGTGAAAGAGAAAAAGCTTAGTTCAGTGTAGTGTTTAGAAGACCACTGTGGGTCTCCAGCCCCTGGGTGGAACCCTTCACACTGGTTCTCAAAGGAACAGTGGCCACCCTGAGCTCACACACACCCTGACACCACATCCCAGCGAGGCATGGCAATGGCGACATCTTGTGCTCTTGCCCAAAACAGTTCCCCAGGAATGTGTGAGTGTTGGAAATGTTGAGTTGCCTTACTTCAACCTTAAATAATACAGTTTGAGAACTTGACATATGGTTTCTACTGTTGGGGTTCACATGCTAAAATAGTATTTTAGTACCTATCTTCTAGACAGGCAGGGCTGGTTTTGGAACTAGCCCTTAGTGTCAGACTTGCAAAGCCCTTTAGAGGATTAACTCTTCTTGAACATCTAGACTTTAAAGGAAATAAGTCGTCTTTTACTTGCACTGGGGAGTACTTACTAAGGCAGTTTCAACTACTGTAAATAAATACCATTGATTTGAACTTGGGCATAGTTCAATAACAAAGAAGGTTTAGAGGAGCATGATGCAGGGAAGTTTAAAAAAAAAAAAATCAGACCTGGTTCCCAGATATGTTTGTGATAAAAAAAAAAAAAAAAAAAAAAAACAAAAAACACCACACCCTAGAAATTAATTTGATAGTGATATCACTCTTCTGAAGCCAGTTCTTTTTCTGAAGGTTTCTTGTTTGAATCTGTCAGGAGTAAGCTAGAATCCACTTGTCATCAAACTAACAAATGCTGGTAGCATCTATATTCAACTATTCTGCCTGATTTGTTGCCTTGGTCTTCTCCTTTACTCTGGTTCTGGGATAAGACCTGGATTGCAGGTAGATTAGTAAGTTGCACAGCAGAGTTAGAACAAACTATTTCTGTGTGTTCTTGAAAAAATGTATATGCCTATCAGAAAAGGTGCCTGGTGGAGGTCAGAAAGAGGGTTAAGTGCTGAACCATCCTGCCTAGAATGGGGGTTTGGAGGAGTCCAGCTTCTTGTGTTCCTTGGTGAGTCCAACCTTTAAAGCAGGCTGTTTGTCACAGAAACATTGTTTTACCTCAACATGCACAGCCAAGGGAGAGCAGAAGACAAGAAGAATGAGCAATACCATGAACATATTATAGATTCAGACAAGTTTTTTAAGGTAAAGGAACATATCTGAGGCGAATAAAGAAAATAACAGATCATCTATGTTACTTTTCTAACTGTCACCTTCTTTCATAGACAGCGATTTTCGTATTCACCCTGATGATCCAAACTCTGGTGACTGCCTCTCCTACATTCAGAAGTCCCAACAAAGACTGACTACAAATATTTTTTCTCTAATTTCTTTTTTAAAAGACGTGAGTTTATGCCCTTTATAGACTTAATAGTACCATTAATCGTGGAGTTTTCCTTTGAACACAGGATTTAAACATCTACCTTTTTCACAGAGCATGTATGATTAATTTTATTATTATGGAAAATAAGCCTGTGTTTACTTTTCTTAAAATCTCATAGATTCATTTTCCAGTTACACAGAAGCTAGTTTCCCAGTGATTCAAGACTACATTTTTTATGAAAATGTTCTTTATTCTGATTATGTCCTTTCAGCAAAGTTTCTAATGTCTTAAAACAGTAACGAAAAATAGAGAATTATCTTACAGTTTAGGCAGCAGGCTTAGCTGGTTACTATCCATAGTTGTGTCATGCAACTTCCTTGATTTTTCTTTCCCTCATTCTTAAATCTTCGGGCAAGCAGTACAGCTTGAAATAGAACAGTAACTGTTCAATATAAAATTTCCAAATTACATTCAGCGAAGCTTTCTCAAAAGGAACTAAAAGTTTCCAAAATGTTGAAAATAAGCAGCAATAAACAATACTTTGTACTCTTTTACACTAGAAAGTCTATTTACATAATCCAAACTCTGTCACAGAAAACAGACTTATTGGGTCCCATCTTGCCAGACTCATAAGATATTTAAAGAGTTTTAGTATTGCACCTCAGATTATACTTCTAGAAGTTTCTCTCACGGGTAGCTGACTGGTTTTTAAGTCAATGAGAATACTGATAAGCGTTGTGGGGGTTTTTTGTTGGGTTTTTTTTTTTTTGGTTTTCATTTGTATCAGTCTCATGTTCAGCTGCTGTTCACTGATATTACCATGGTACAAAAATGAAGCTGTGGTTTTGGGTTTGCTTTTTTGAAAAAAATAATATACTGTTCTTATTATGCTACGTGTGATGTGATTTTCCCTGTAGACTATCATTGTAAAAGTAATATGTCTATGGAATTTGAATCAAAAAAAGATGCAAAGATGTGGACTACAGATTTTTTTTTCTTCCTCAAATCTCAAAAATAAGCAATTATTTTGAAAAGATGAGCTAAAAGTACCAAGGGAGGCAAGAAATAAGGGCATTACCAAAAATAATCGAAACAATCTGGTATTCCAGGTACTTAACCTCAACCTCACCTTCTTTTTTACCCTCAGTAAAATAGGGATGTATTTTAACTGTCTCTACAAGCAGTGAAACAATACCAACTTCTCAGCTTATGGATATTTCTGTATCAGGGTTCTAACTGAGAACTTCAGTGTAATCTAATTCATTATATTATCATTTTGGTATCTTAATATAAATGGGATCATCAAAGAAACAACCTGAAGATACAAAGTTTTATTTGTAATGCTGTGCACAACTTAGAATTACCTGCTATGACATTTGATAACTCAGGAAATAAACCAGCTTATTCAAAGTACAGTTCTGTGTAGCCTCATCAACTTCATATGCAAGAATTTATACAAATCAAAACCTTCAGTAAGTGAAAGAAAAAAATAGCCCTTACTATGCGCATGTGTCCTTGTTCAGGAGTACACAAAACCAAAATGAGATGTCTTCTAATGGTATATGACATTGTAAACAATTAAAGTCTTCAGTGCTAGATGCAAGGACACTTTGATTTAGGATTTTAGATTTTTAACTGAAGTGTAGGATAACCATCTGACACTATTACTGCTCATTTAGTTCATAGAAGCTTTGTGTCCACATTATTCTCAGAAGAACCTAGACTCTTGTTACCCTGCGCACGTGAAGAAAGCTTTCCATTAGAGAAGGCTACGCAAAATGTGCTGTCAGGTTGTTGATGCTCCTTCCTAGCTGGCCAAGTGGAACTGGTCACTGATCTGCAAACAGACTCATGACGCCTCCACCCAAAACCCTTTCCAAAAGAAAAAAAGAGAACATATTCAGCAAAACTTTTATTAATGCTTCAAGAGAAAAGGGAAATCAAGCATTTGTGGGCCAGGCACACAGTTTGGAGTGTTCAGACATGAGGTTATCAGCTGTCATGGTAGCACCTTCATCTACTGGGATCTCATCCTTAGTAATACAGCGGGTTTGTGAAAGGCCAAAAGATGCATAGATCCTAATTCTCAGGTCTGCCTTCTAGTTCTGTTTGTTTAAGGATTTTTTTTTTTGTCTGTTTGTTCAATTTCTCTGTGGTTTCTTCTGTAGGTTTCAACAGAATATATACATATGCACATATACAACTACCTTTGTATGTGTATTGTTTTGTAAATGTTCTCAGCTTTTTTCTGCTTTGCATCATTTATTCATGTATCTTACATGTTCTCATTTACTTTTTGTGCAACTAAACCTTATAATAAATTATTATTAAATATATCCTGACAAAGACAGAGTTTTCATGGTGTTTTCTCCTGGGCATGGAGTGGGAGGAGGAGAGGGAAGGAAGGAGGGAGGGGAGCAAGGGCTACACTTCTATTCTGTCCCCAAATATAAAGCACTGAAATAACTATGGTGACTGGCAAGAAGCCTGTAAAACCACACAGCTGTCAGATAGCAAGCTCCTGTTCATACTTTTAAATGTAGGTTCAAGGATCCCTGATAAATTTGCTTTTGTCAGCTGAATAGTACTGTTTTCCCAGCAGCAAAATAACACCTCCTGTGTGGAAAATACTTATTATTCTATAGGGCTCTCAATTTGAGATGCAAAAATCATTGATGTAGACAACATGGAGCACATTTTCTTTCTCATCCTGCCACATAGGTTTCTCAGACAAGTAGATTTCTCAGACCAAAATATGCAGCTCCATTTGACGTACCAGAGCTGTTCTGAAATTCTTACTTCATAGTACACCTATTGGTTAAAAATATTTAAATTGCATAAGAACAAATAATCTTTATATATGAAACAAAGGATACACTACAGACACACCTGGTGTAACCTGGCCCAGGCTGACTGTCCAGCCAAAGCAGCCCAGGCAGTGGTCATCACAGGCAGTTTGACTTTCTATGCAAAGAAAATAAAGTCTAAGATATAGATATAAGGCCTGTGCTTTGCTTACTTCATTCTTAAGAAGGAAGCTAATGGTTTGTGTGAGAAAGTTTTGCAGTTGACATAAACCTCCTGTGTCTGCCTCAGATGATGATTCTTCTATTCTTTCTGTGGTCCATGTCCTGTGAAAATTAAATATTCCATAACTGTTAGCAGGCTAGAACATAAAAAAAAAAAAAAAAAAAAAAAAAAGGAGACTTTTCTCAAAAGAGCTGCAGCTTTAAAAAGGAAAAAAAATATGAATTTTTCTCATATGCTGATTTATTATTAGGAAACATTCAACACCAAGCAAAATATTTTTTGCCTCATTATCTATGAATACATTTGAGGTTCAAGTTATATGGAAAAGGAAGTTGCACTTGGGAATATGTTTCAATGCTATCCTACGTCAGATGCCTGGTAAAGCACCAGTGGAATGCCCCCTTCCCCTCACACACACACACACTTCAGGTACTGAAGTAGTCTCCTATGTCAATCTTAAAACATGAATTGCTCTAAAGATATCGACCATGACTCATGTCATTAAGACAACTTGATGGTTAACTGGCATGGGAGGATAGATGGTTTCTGAAGCAAATGGCTAGTACCCAGCCTATGATCATCCTCGGAAGAGCTTCCATCTGGTATGAACAGTGACCCAAGAGTCAGAATGAGAGAAATTGAAATGGCAGGAGGTCAAAGGGCATATCTACAGTGAAGCTCTATCGGATTATCCAGAAGTCCCATCTGAGAGAAGACAGGTGGAAAGTCAGAGTCTCACATCCACTGTGAGAATGGGGTCCTTTCCCTGGACAAAACATAACTTCATAACCAAATTTAGGATATGAAGAGACAAGGCAGAAGCAATTAAGCTGCCTCCTGTCCTTCCACTTCGAAACTTCAAGCCTTGAAAAGGATTATTAAGGCAGACAAGAGAAGACTTAGAGCTCCAAAACACTGATTGTTACAATACAAAAAGAAAGGAGAAGCACTGAAACAGCTGTCCCAGCAAATTATAGTGAAACAGAAGACAAACAGTATTACTGGATACAATTTTTTTGCCTCAGTTTTACAAGCGGCAACTTGAGGAAGAAAATTATTAACAGTGCACAAATAGTATAAAAGCTGGCAAAACAAAAGAGCTGATTTGTTAATAATATGGAATATAGTTGGGTGTCTAAATGTAGATGTAAAACATAAAAGAATACTAATAAAAAAAAAGTTAATAGTGATAATTGTACTTTTAAATATTTATTTTTCCCTGTATGTATAGTTTAACATTATACTGTAAGATTCAAATTATACAAAGATGAAATACAGAAGAGAACGATGTTAAGAATTATGCAATACAAGATAAGAGTAAACTCCAGCTGATCTCACCTGGGACTGAGTAGAGTACAAAGCTTTTGATGAGGCCCATGTGATCTTCCTCCTCTTCTTTCTGGTGACGCACATTCAGTCAGAAACCCAGTGGTGGAGGCTGCACCCTGCATCATAGTATAGTTCAAAATATCTAATTCCAGCATACAGGTCTTAATGCTGATACTGATACTGATACTGATACTGAAACCAATAAATGCAATAAAAATCCAAGTAGTCTTTGTGCTGACTTTCAAAATGTAACATGCATTAGATCAGCAGTGTTTCATAAAAGCCTGGGCACAGATAAAAAGGCGTTCTGATTCAGGGGCAAATACAATATATATTGCCAACAAATCGCAGAAGCTTCATATGTTGTAGTAGGGGAAGAAGTATTTTTTCCACTCACCATTTGTTTTCTTTGGAAGCAAAGATTCTGGATTAGGCCACTAGCATATATATTGTTTGGATTCAGCTGTGAACAGATTTGGAACATAAAATCAGAAGACAAAAAAGCTACAAGACATAGAAAACCTCAAGATGTCACCTGTCCTCTATGCACAAGATAGAAACAGCCTACGCATAGCCTTATGTTATTCCGGACAGATCACCCTTGGCATGAAGTTTCAGCTAATAGCACTATAACCGTTTAGCTGACTAAGGAACCTGAGTAAGCTACTTGTTTTTATTAATATGTGTGGTAGAATGCAAACTCTCATCTCTGCACCTCCCTTCCTTTTATATGGAAGGCGTAGACACATTTCCCTCTCTCTCTACTGCTTGAGGCCAACAGCTTCGTTTTTTTGGCCCCAGAGCCCCCTGGCCAGGCTCGTTGAGAGGGGAAGGGAGTGCCGAGGCGCCAGGGAGCCGCTGGACGCCCACGGCCAGTGTGGGGGATGTTTGGAAGCTTCAGGGGCACCCCACAGCCAATGTGGGGTGCAGAGAAGCTTCTGGAATGCCTACACTCAGATCTGATCAGCCTATAAAAAACGGGACTCTCATCGAGGCTCCACCCCTTGCGTGCGATCTCTTGGAGTTATGAGCTGAGCCACTGCTGTCAGGAGCCAACCCGCACCCGGAAGGAGACTTTGCTTGCCTTGCCGCCACGTGTGTGAGTAAAATTAACCCTCGCAGGATTGCAAGCGTATCTACTTTCCATGCACATTGGCACGTGTATTTATACTTTCCCTGCACATTTGCACGCGTACTTTCCATGCACAATACAAACACGTGTATAAATTATTTCCTCATATAATTGCTAGTGTATTTTCCTCCCGTGCTTCCACATAAGCACGTGTAATATTCTGTGCACATTTGCACGTGTATCTCTCCTCGCAGGATTGCGAGTGTATTATAAATTTACCCTCACAGGATTGCGAGTGTGCACTTTCTGTACTCAATACGAGTACGTGTATCCCTTTAAAATAATCCCACACCATGTTCAGGTAAGCGTGTACTCTTCCCAGACTCAGGGATGGCTCCAGTACTGTTTCTGGTGAAGCCATGTGCATGCACACTGTGGACCTCCTGTTGTATTAGTTGCTGCTCCTTAATAATTTTCCTCAACTGATATCCGAACCTGTATTCAAGTCACTTTTGGACTGCTTAAACCCTATTTCCCATCGGTTTAATAAAAGTTGGTTTGGACCCTGTTGTCCCTTAAGCTAACCTCGGGGTGCCTCCGTGACAATATGAAAAAAGCATTTTTTTAAAGGCACTTTTCCCATAGTCTGTAGAACTTATTTGTTTTTTCAAGTTTAAAATTTTGGCAAGAAAATTCAGTTTTCACACCTTTTTTTAATTGGTTCTGAGGAGGATAGTAGGATGAGCTGTTAACACCTTCACACTAACCTGCTTCAGTATATCAAGCAAATTGGTTTTTTACTCACTTTTTGCAATAAACAGTGGTGACTCAGAAGATCAGTAGGAAAACTAACAGTAAGACAAGAGCAGAGATTCTTCCAGTTAGCTAGATAATAAACCATTTGTGTTCCGAAGTTGCTAAAATACAATTATAAATATGATTAGTATTTCATATAAACCAGCAGGAACTTTTTATGACAAACTAAGCTGAAAATCAATAGTTATGTAGAGATATTATTCCATGACAGCTCATGCTCATTATTCAGACCTCATACCCATTTCCTTATTTCTAAAATTCCTTTCTTATGCTGAACTATCTTTTATGAAAGTTGTGACTGGGGTGACCAAAGCTGACTGAACACTGTGCAGTGGTACGCAAAAAACAGCGATGCCTTTCCTTTCCCATTTCCTTCCCTCTCCTGGTGAGAAAGCAGTCCAACAGCATGCATAAGTGACTAGATATGTGGTTAATAAAAGCACACAGACTACTTAAGTGAGTGTTCCTGACATTGGTAAAGGTCATCCCATAAGAGATACCTAACAATCATGCGATAATTTCGTAGGCAACAAGATATGTTTCAGAGTACTAGAAAGATCATCTAAGACCCCAAGAAGTTTGCTATTCAGTACTGCACTGTTGTACCAGGTCTTTTCTGCTCTAATTCAAAAGGAAATCTGTTCAGTTTTTAACATATATATTTCCACAAATATTTCTCCCATTCTCATTGCACATACTTCTATGATGAATGTCAGGAATCCCACCCTATTTGTTCTAGCCTAAACAAAGATTATTGATTTGATAATTACAGCTAAGGCAGGAAAAGTTGCATTTATAGTAGCTTTGATTAAAATGCATAGACATCTTCAGTATGGAGTCACAGCTTCAAATGAAACCAAGGAGCAACATGTAATAACTAAAGTGTAGAGACAGGCAAGATGATGGATTCAAGGTATGAGTCAATATACTATTATGGTGCTCAGGCTTGTGGAGCAGTAATATAATAGTCTCATTTTTTAGGTGAAAAAAACGAAGGAAAGAGGCAAATTGATATACTTAAAGTCACACAGGAAATCCACCACACAAGTCCTCAGTACAGTTGTCATGCATTTAAAACACTTATGAATTTTTCTCTTATCAAATCTGAACCTAGTTAGTAGTAGCATTAAAAAAAAAAAAAAAAGGTGTGTTAAACCACAGAACTTCATATCAGCTTTTTGCAGCCCGCTTGAGTGCCCTGCTTCCTGTTTTATCTCTGCACTAGTGCTCTGCAAGCTTGACACTAATAGCACAAGAAGCAAGCAGACACAAATAGTATGGAATAAACATTTCAGCACAAAGTGTATTTGTGGCTAACAGTATCTCGTACTACAGGACAAATCTTAGCCAGGTGATCTTGCCAACTTCTAGCAGTCTCGTATGACCCTAGGTGTCAGCAATGTCTGGATGACGCAAGCACTGGGTGTGACTGACCAAATATCTACTGAGGAAGAAATATTTTCTGTATGTTCTTCATTTTCTTAACATGTAGGAGTAAAATAAAATGGGAAGTACAAAAAAGTGATGATGACCTGTGCTGGAAAGGGAGTAATGCCCCTTGTGTTACTTACTACAAGAGATAATGGTAATATCTTGTGGCCACAAACTTGTTTCTTGTATTTCACATTAAAAATAGCAATTCATTGGTGAACATGGACTGAAAAAACTGTGTTTAGGTTAGTCCCTCTTTAATGGTACAGAAGATGACAATATGTGAAGATGAAACCACAGCTGCCCCACAGAGCTTTCTTTCTGGGTAGAAAAGGAAGCTACATATCCAGTTCAGAGACAAAGGAAAACAATCAGTATCACTAAGTATCCCAGCTAAGCAGCTGTTGAGCCATCTCCAGATGGCTTTTCTCTCCTGGATCAAAAATGTTCATAGCTTCTTATCTGGCTATCCTGAATACCAGTTGAGACTTGTTCAGATACACCTCTTTAGTATTAATATGCTAATTGGAAAGGGTAACAAAAAATACTGATTACAGAAGAGTCTTATCCTTGAATTCCAAATTTATTTTACTGGAGAGAAAAAAGAATTCTTTCAGAACTTTACACTGTTGAATGTATGTGACATAATAGAGAAGTCTGCCTGATAACAAAAACTGGTGTCTTTTGTATTATAACTGCTTACAAAATCACTCTATTTCCAGTATGTTTTCAACTGCTGTGCACCTAAAATGACAGGATGGCACATATAACTATGTCCAACTTTAGGAAAAATTATAATGTCTTTTTTTTTTAAGTGTTTAGCTACTGGCCACAAAAAATCATTACCTGTGCCAGTGAGTACTCACAGAAAATATCCTGTAAGGAACAAAGAAATTAAGATCTTAGCTAATCTTTTAAAAAGCATGTATTTAAGTATCATCACAAATGGCTGAATCTGGATAGAGTTCCAGACTCCAGCAGCATCCTCACCCTGAAGTCTAAGGACTCCAGACCTCATTTTTCTTCATCTGAAGTTTCCCCTTTAGTTTTATCAAGTTAAGATAATTATCTCTGAGTTAATGAGTTTGAGAGCTGAGATTATCAGCTGTCAGTCAACTTTGGATGAGAAAAATAATCAGATTTTTTTTAGAAGCAGCAACAACTGAGAGCTCTTTTGCCTTTTCTCATTTGAAGTGAGCAAAGCCTTCCTGAGGCATTTGTTCTCTTTAACTATACAAAACCTTTTGTAATTACTGTCTTTAACACAACTTTTGAGACCTTGCAGAAACATGTCAGAGGCTTGTCATATATCTCTAGTTTTTCTGTTCTCATCAAAGGTGATGTGCTGACGCAAGGCTATTAAGTGTATTTTCAGCATCAGTACAATTTCTATTTAGTATTAGACAATGTGTTCCCCTCTCCACCATCTTTTTAGACCTGGCATTTTCTTTGCAAGATTATGAAATTTCTTCAGGTGAAGATTTTCAGCCTTCAGTGCCCAGACTTCAGTTTTGAGGAGGAAGCACTGATGGGCCAGACAGTTATTTGTTCTAACAAGAGATTTCAACTGTGCTGTATAGGTCTTCATGTAGCTCAACACATGCCTTGCTGAACTGGCACATATGCTGTGCTAACTAGACATCACTGAAATAGTTTTGCCCACAAATGAAAGACAGAAAATCAGAGGAAATGTATTCATGCCCAGAGAAAGGTGCTTTGTTGAGAAGAGACCCAGAGACATGGACTGACACCTTGCATTTATACTGGATGAATTCACGAAGGAAGAAGGAAGCCAATTACATGCCTACCCTGATTCTCCTCAACCTCTACTACAGCCTTATTTTGTGTCTGTTTTTGTACGGCACAGAAGTGCTGCTGTCTCCTCCCGTCTCAGAAGGACTGTGTGATAACCCTCAATGACTGGACAGGTAGTCCCCTGTTCTTCATCTGGGTGCTGTTGTTAGGTGTTGTTACAGAAAGATCATACTGAGTGCTGTTGAAAGACATTTAAAGGTCAATTTAAAGGCACAGTCAACATGGGTTCACAAAGGGAAAGTCCTGTCTAACTAATTTGATACCCTTCTACAATAAGGTCACCCACCTCATGGATAAAGGGAACAAATGCCAAATTCTGCAGCAAGGATGGAGTTACACCAGGCACACCCAGTGTAACCAGATGGTCAAAAGATGTGATGATCCCACTCTGTTCAGCTTTGATTCAACCTTACCTTGAGTACTGTCTGCAGTTCTGAGCCCTGCAGTTTAAGAACGATGTGAAGGTGCTTGGATGCATCCAGAAGAGAGTAAGAAAGCTGGTGAAAGGGTTGTGATGTATTTCTGATCCCTAAAGGTACACGCAAAAACAACCACCAACCAGTTTTTCAGATCTGGAGGCAGTACATAGCAACACAAAATGTTTCTATTTTCCTTTGTTTAAGGGAGCTTGCTATCCCATTTTCTGCTAAAGTAAGAAAAAGGTTATTACATCATTCTAAAAATGGCTAGGTCTTCAAGATGGAGTGAGCATTTGATTTTCATTTCACTGTACAGCTCGCTTCTTTCAAATGACATCTCCCCTTCTTTCCCTATCGTCTGTGAAAATAATGCATGGATTTTAAGTCTGCTTCCTTCCTTCAAAAACATGCTAAAAATATGAAATCTAATCAAAGGAAAAAGCATGGTAAGTAAAAATCAGAAATGGGTTCAGATGTGACGATGTGACCAGTCTCCATATTAACTGAATTTTTAAAAGGGTAAATATGGTGAACAACACATCAGAAATTAATCCAAAGTCTCTTGAACACATTCTATAACTATGTAACATTTAGCTCTCTGTTTCTGCAGGTGTTGTCCAAAAAAAGCTACACTAATTTACATACACATTGCTTGTTATGTTGCAGGTTTTGAGATCAAAAAGATTTGCAGAAGTCCCATTTGGAAATTTCTGTTACTGAAAAGTAACAATCACAATATTTAGTGGGATAGAATGGTTTTATTTTCAGTGTTGTTTGAAAACATTAAATGCATCATGCCAGCTTCTACTGACACAACAAGAAAGAATAGCACAGCCTTTCCCAGCATTCAAATATCTTTTCCTTTCTCTCTCCCTTTTTTCTTCATAGGAATTCCATGCTGTTTTTCCTTGCAAAAATACATTCACTTTTAGACAAGAAGGAACACTCCTGTGTTTTTATTTCTACCTCCTTTCACCCAAGTTCCCTCCTCTTTAAAAATTCTTGGCATCTTCTTAACAACAACTTCTAAAGAAAAAAAAAAAATCTGCTTTCCTCTTTCTCTCAACATAAACTGAGTTTTCCCTGTTACTGTTTACAGTGCAGCTATTCTCCCAGCTCCTAGACTCAATATTTCAAACATCTCTGGAACTGGGCAAGGTGATAAGATTTGCAGCACCCATGCAGAGTCACACCAACAGGCTAAAAATATTGGAAAAGTTTGGTAGAAAATCCAATCCAGAGTGTGGCTTAGCTGTAATGTTAAGCCAAAGAAAATGCAGTGACTGAACCAGTAGCACATGCAGAAAAAATAGCAACTTTCTGTCACCTCTTAGGTTATTCAAGCCACAGTTCTTGCACCAAGACGGGGTAGATCGCTTGTGACTTCATGAGAGTCTTCACCGTCTATGCCACAGGGTGCGGTGGGAGCCGATGCCTGGCCTGTCACTCCTTTCACCTTAGTGTTTCTCCATATCTCACTGAAAATATGAATTATGTGTTATGAAACAGTTCTAAATGTTAAAGAGAAATAATTGGAAATCCTTGACACTTCACTTCCTTTGGAATTAATGAAAATTCAACAAAATGCACTTCATAATACAGAGTGAGGGATGAAAAGGGGAACAATTGTTTTTTTTCTGAATCATACTGTTCAGCTTCTTGAATTGTTTCATACCTTTTTTTCTCCAATAAGCAGGCATAACTATGCTAGCATTGTTAGAACTAAAAATCATGAATAGGATTTCTTTGGAGAGTGAAAGCAGCGTGAAAACCAAACACTTTTTTGGAGAAGAAATAGTTTGTGTAGGTAGGCCTGGTAATTTGTAAAGTTATTGTAGCTTTTGCAACTCGTATGCTTTTGATTTGATATGAGAATCACAGCACTTGGAGTAAACAGAAAATATTCCTATTGCTCTACAATTTGGATATACTTAATTATATTAATACAGTCAACATTTTGAAATTTGAATATTTAAAACTGTCAGAGGTGAGAGGAATTTTTGTCCTAGTACCTGTATTTTTTTGCAAACAGAACAGTCTTTATGGAACTATGAGGTTGCGACGACATCGTAAAAAGGCTATTTCTATGTATTGTGGGTACCTGAATGTTTTTTTAACAGTTTCAGCAAACATTCAACAACATAAATTATGGGTCCAGTCTAATTAAATTTGTGATATTCTTGTTCTGCTTTCACACTAATTATAATAAGAAAATGGTTTGATGTGACCCTCAGGACATATATTGATAAATTATGTTAAAAGCTGTTCTATCCTATGAACGACAATTCTCCCATTCATAAACTTCACCACTTCAATAAAATATCCTTATCCAGTGATACACTCTCCTTTGGAAAAACCTGTGTAATAGTCAGGCTGTGGTATGAAAGGAGACTTCCAGACAAATTCAAGACTTACACTACATATAAATCTTAAATCATTTTGATTGAAATCGTCCTGCTCTGAGTTATCATTTTTAGTAATAGAATTCACTGTCTTCAGATTAAGAAAAAAAAATCTTCAATAGAAAGATTGTCAATGTTTCTGATATTCAGAGCATTCAATAACCATTTGGTTTCTAAAGTCAACTTTGTAATGCCTATGGTTCAAAAGCTAGGACTAGCACTCTCATCCTTTGAAGACTTCAATATTGAAAAAGATAATGATCAGGCTGCATTTCTTACACTGTAAAAGGACTGACCTTTCAAGCTCTTCAATGAGATTATTTTTTTATTAAATGTCTTTAAGTCAAAAAAAATGTCACCATTATATATTTTAATGTGTTTAACTCAATCTCTGTCAACAACTGGAGGCAGAGGCAGAAAATCAAAATGGCATATATAAAAAAATGTTTAAAAATGAAGTTATAGCCAGATTCGTGAGATGGAATGGTTGCAGCAGCACTCTGGGTGGGACAGAATAAGCTGTAGGAGTGAGCTAGATTTAGATCCTCCTTGATATAAAATTTTAATCAAAAATCTAGGCCAAAAAAAAATGCTGGTAAACTGTTGCTTTGGATGTTGGTAGTGCCAGGGTTATCAAAATCGTAGGTACCAGAGAAATCTTCAGTACAGACTGGCCTACCTCATCTCTTAAGCTAGATACAAGGAATACTAGGTTTTCATGTTGGCAAGTATACTACACTAAAACTAGGAATAAGTGATTCCATTCATGTTGACTGTAAAGGGAATTCATTGTGGAAGTCTGTGACATTCAAGACTACTGCAGTCTCTATGAAATGGTGAATGAAAAAGTCTAGCCTACTATTTTTTATCAGTGGAACAAAGTACAGAAAAATAACATTCCTTCTGCCTTTGCAGACCAGAAATATGATTAAAACATCAAAATGTTGGGGGGAAAAAAAAAAAAAAAAGGAAGAACTTGAAGACCCATGTAGACTGTAATGAAGGAGACAGAAAATTAATGCCAGACAAGGACAGAAGAGAGATAAATTCACTCAACTAAACAGTAGGTACAACACAGTTAAGCTAATTAACTCTTTGGACAGCTTGCCAAAGACAGCTAAATTTCTATCACTGAAGTTGACTGCCAAGGCTGGATAATCATTTAAGATATCATGCTAATTCCAGCAAGATTTTACTCACAGAAGTCTAAGTATATTCAAATTAGACTATATGACTGTTGTAATGAGACTCTACACTTGCAAAATATGTTCCTTTAAGTGCAGTCCCTCCAAAATAACTACATCATAACAGGTAATTTTTTTATACCGACCAGGTTCACATCTGCAGATTCAGATTTGCTAGGGAAGAGGGGTAAGTGAAAAGGTGATTGAAATAAATTCTCTCTGTTGCACATCATATTTTTAGAGATCAGATCCTTTCCTCCTATTCCAGTTTTCAGAACACTAATTTCCAGCAACTGCCCACTTTACAAAAAAACACATATTCTTCCCTGAGAAGTCTTGTCATTGTGCAGTCTGATTTATTCTGTTATGAGAAGGCCCTACTGCTACCCAACAACCAGCCTCCTTCCCTGCCACCATGCTGTACATTTACTATCAATAGAAAAAAGTATGTTGCACATACGGTGAACTGTGAAAAATGGGTAAAACATTTGCCATGAAAATTAGGAAAATGTCTTCTATATTATAATTTATCAGTTAACTTTATGTGTTGCATTTGCCAAACAATACATCCCAGCTTCCCAATAGTATTAATACACAGTGTAGTATACTGTAATAGGTGCATTAAAAAACTAAGGCTGTCTTGCAACTTCAGTGAAGAATTTTCAGGTACAAATCTTGATACATGTGTATAATTTGCCGGTATAAAAATAATAAATAATATGTTAATAGTGGGAACTGTGGACAAACAGTTAAAATTAAAACAGTTTTGAGATTCTTGGCTGCTGTACGTTCTATCATAACCATTTTCAAACACAGACATGACACATTTCATGGGGTTTTTTTGCGTTGGATGTGTATTTTACTTAACAGTATGCTGCAACATTCAGGTATTTTCACTCTTGATGAAAGACGTAAATCACACCCCTTCTTATAATGTGATACCTTGCACATTTAAATGATTATGTAAGGCATAAGCAGTGGACAATCAGGCCTATGTAGTTCAAATTTAATCTTCCAAGTACACTAAAGTGTTCCAGGTTTTTGTTTCAAGCAGTTGTCCCGTTTTATTTTGACACTAGCATCAGCATAGTTCTTTCATCCTCCCTCTCCACTGTTCAACCATTTTCTTTATTTAGCACCTTTCTGAACAGTTCCTTTGCTTTCAGCCTGGTACGCGTGGGATGAGAACCTCCCGCTCTAAGAAATACTTCAATGGGAAAAAAGCACGCCCACACACCTTCACCGCCCCACACACACATCTCAAGGTGACATACCATGTGTTAACCTTTCAGAAATGCTAAAAACATTTATCATTACATTTGATAAAAATAGACTCCCGCTGCCCGGTGCTCATTCCAGCCACTGCCATCCCTGCCTGCTCTGCCCCTGCTGTGGCCACATCACTTTGCCTCCTGAACAGAAAGCAGGAGGAGGTGAGAGTATTCATGGTAGATGCAAAGGAAGCTTACGTTTTTTTCTCCTTTAAATGCCTAACAAAACTAAAAAAGATAAAAATATGCATAGCTGCAAAATATGATGATATAACATCCTGCCAAAAGAGATGTGGGGAGGATATAAAACAGAACACTTCTTTACTAAGCCGGGGCAAATCACAGAATGGTTGTGGTTAGAAGGGACTTCTGGAGGTCATCTAGTCCAACCCACCTGTTGAAGCAGGTTCACCCAGAGCAGATCACACAGGAATGTGTCCAGGTGGGTTTTGAATGTCTCCAGAGAAGGAGACTCGACAACCTCTCTGGGCAGCCCGTTCCAGTGCTCTGGCACCCTCAAAGTAAATAAGTTTTTTTCGGAGCACTGGAAGAGGTTGACCAGAGAGGTTGTGGAGTCTCTGATAGGATTAGCTGGTTTTGTTTCTTCAGAGGAAATTTGCTCATATATTGTTTTCATCTAGTTTATTCATTTTTAAAGTCATTATCTATTACAATTGAATTACTGTTCACTGCAAGTTTCAACAGTCCCAGATTTATAATTTTACACAAAATTCCAGAGTTTTACTCTGAACTACACATAAATCTCATGCATTACTCCTGGTTTAAAACCAGATACAAAGAAAATAATATTCCTACTTCAACATCAGTTCTGCACCCTCAAAAGGAAAAGTTCAGCCCAGTAAAATAAAATGCATCAAAACACTCTGCTAGCTTGGCGTGCTCCTGCATCTCTATTAAGGCTTAAAGCTTAGCAGAAGTTAAGTACTACCAGAGTTGTTTTTATACAAAGGGGGTTACATCAGTTGCTGTAAGCAAGTGCATACAGTGCTGGGCAACAAACACATGGGCTCACACCCCACCCTCAGCCACCCCAGCACACAGACATTTTCCATGATGTGCGCCCAGGTACCATAAACTCATGCTGCTCAGACTGATGGTAACAAAGCTCCTTTCCCAGCAGTTACCCTCAGGAAGTGATGCTCTCCATCAGAAACAACCAGTCACCTCAGTAGATTTTTCAAAACGGCAAACCTAACTTAACTCTACAGCAGAGAGAGGTTCCCAGGTCTTACTTCACTTGCTGAAGCTCCACATGCTCCGCAAGCTTCCTCTGCTTATAATAAGAAATTACAAAAAAAACTGCAGATGGAAAGGAAGCTTAAAATTTTATGAAGATGAACTTTCTCCAGGACTCCTCTTTTCTCCAATAAAATCAACTTTCAGGTGATAAAATACTTCGGGAGTGATCATTTCACCCTTCTTGAATAAGCTAAATATGGAATTATTATTTACCTCCTAAACTACTGTCTTCCGACTGTATTAGCATGTGCCACATTATTTTTTAAAGTTTCTAAAGAATTGGTTTTGCCCTTTTTTGGATGAGACAAGGACATATGGGAGCACAACTATCAACTAAGTTGCAACAGTAAAGTTCTTAATTTTCAATGAGCTACCCACAGCAGTTCCGTAGTCAGACTCAGAAAACAGTCACATAGTGTTTGAAAAGAATGCATTTTCCTAACAACAACTATTTCGATCATAAAAGTGAAAATGAAAGTATTTATACACCTATAACCTTAAAACATCTCTTTAAATATATATCAATTTATATTGTGAGAATAGGAACATCTTTCTGTACCAATTATTAATTCTGCATGACGTTATAAACACTTAGCAAGCAGTTGCAATTCACCTACCAGTTTCAGTTTGTTTACATGTATTCCATTACTCTCTGTTGTTATTTTACTCTTTTAAGTTGCACCTTAGTTACCTAGAATGCAAGGAAAGGGAGAAACCAAAGAGAGAGAGAAAGAAAGAGTTCAATGCTAATGAGAGTGAGAAAATCATCATCTCTTCAGGCATAAACATTCATGAACTTCCAGAAAGAAGAATGTAGTTGCTGGCAAAAAAGTCATCAGTAAAAGTATATAATTTACTATGCCAGGATTCACCTGCAGAAGAGTCTTGAAGATGTAAGAGCTCATAATTTAAAATTTTCATCATCTTCAGGAATTTCATCACTCCAGGACAGAGGGAATTTACCAGCAATAGGAGTTCAATGAGCAGATAGAATCAGTGATATAGCTCAGTGTTCTGTGTTCGGCCTTCACTTACTGTTAATGATCCGTATTGTCTCACAGTGGAAGAAGATAAATGCTATATTGGGAAACTGCACATTGCAGTACATGTGCATATACGTGTGTGTGTATTTGTACCTACCTGCTCATCTCTTCCATAAGGCTCCTGAGCATCAGCCTTCACATCGAGCAGAAGACTTCCTGTTTTAAGCCACACAGAAAAAAAAAAAAAAGACAGGGGAGAGGGGAAGAGAAAGGGTGTGAAAAATCAAACTGGCTCCTAATGACAACTATTTGAACCAATGTTCCTCAGGAAGGAAAGCCAAGGGTGCCAAGGTAACAGATCCCAGTGCTGTCAAGCCCCAGAAGTATTGCAATGCCCAGGAGTGCAGCATGAGGATGCACGGTGGGAAATTGCTGCCCTGCATCTCAGATTCTAGTTATTGCTTTTAATTGATTGTTTCATGGATTGAAAATATATTGGAGAAGAAGAAAAAATACAGTTTATTTAATAATAAGCTTGTTATGTAGCTTGCTACCAGGTAAGAAAATGAAATAATTCAATATATCAGCAGTATTTTTTACCGAGTGTTTCCTTTCCATTTCTTTTTGTCCTTATTAAGTTATAAATTACATTCCTGAAAGACCAGTTGAAGGAAAATTTCATCATTACAAATATAAGCAGCAGAAAGAGGTTCTGCAAATGGGAAACTTTCAGAACTTAGTAATATTAATCACCTCTCGGTCATTTCCTTTCGAGCATTTGGAAGTTTTACTTTCTGAATCTGTAATTCCTTTTACCGTCTGCTTTTCACTTACTTCTGTTCATTCCATAACCTGACATGTATTTCCCCAAATAAAAAATTGTTCAGTCTGTGCTAGTCTGTACTATCTCCTTAATTTTGAATATTTTAAAGCTGTCACTGTGCACTTCCCATTTCCCCCGCAATTGCATCCTGTATTGATTTCCAGATTCCATTATCTCAAAATGTCATCCATCACATTTACACTTTGAGAAACAAAACTCAGAGTTATAAAACTCTTGGATTTGGATTTAACTACTGGCTGCCACCAGCAGTTGTGCTTGACACTAGAGATAATGCCATATTTTAGTTAAGTTGAATTTCACAGTGGTTGCTGCAGTGGCATTGCATTAAGGAACAGTAGCTGAGAAGATGAAGTATTTTTGGCTTAGAGAGGTGGGGATTCAATTCCAGGTCAGTTTTGGCTTTCCTAGCCCATTCATGCTGGACAGTGTTTCAAGGTTCCTTCCAGGTCAACTGCCCCTGCTTCCATCTTGTTTATGCTTCCTTTTTATGTTTGAGTTTAGTTAGGAGCTTCATTTTCATCCATGCAGACTTCTGGCATTTTTGCTTGATTTCCTGCTTGTCTTGATGGGCCATTGGGGGAGGTTTTCCTTGAAAATCACCCTTGGGATTCTTCCAAGAAGATCTCTGAATGAGACAAATTCTGCTCTTCTTAAGCCCATGATTGTGATACTTATTTTTTGCTTTTATCCCCTTCTGCTGGGATCATGAATTCCACTATGCAGCCAAGGTTGCCCCTGATCTTCATAATCCCAACAAGTTCTTCTTTGTAAGCCTGAGGTTGAGCAGACTGCCTCCCCTCTTTAGCTACCTGACCACTTGAGTGAGGAATTTCTCATCAATGAAGTCTAGAGAGCTCTCAAATTGATTATTCCCCACTGTGTTGCTCTTCCACAAATACCTGGTGGTTGAACTCTCCCATGAGGACCACAGAATGCAAAGCTTCTTCCAGTTGTCTGATGGAGGCTTCATCTCACCAGGCATGATCATCGTGATCAGTCACCTGCCACAACATCATCGATGTCGGTCTGCCTACTAATCCTGAACCATGAGGTCTCAGCTGGCTCATCATGTGTTAATAGGCAGAACTTCCCACATTCTCCCTGCTGTCCCACATAAAAGGTAACTCTCATTCCCTACCATCTGGCTCTGTCCTTCCTAAAGAGCCGTTGCAGCACTCCAGTCCTGTAAGCCATCCCATGTCTCTGTGATCCCAATGAAATCATAGCCCTGCAACTGCACCCAGAGCTCTAATTCCTTGTTGCCCATGCTGTGCTCACTGGTGTACAGGAACTTCATATAGTCATCCAGCCTTGCTGACTTCCCAGAAAAAGTATGAGAGCTTCCTCACAATATGTTCTCTCAGCATTTCCTTATTTGTGTAGACACACTTGAGATGGTCACCTTTGTGCCCTCATTTGTTAGGAGCTGGAGGAGTATGCAAACCTGCAGCATCCTAGAGTCTACCCTGGCAAATAGCAAACCTCCCCAGACAGCAGGTTGGGTCAGCAAATGAACAGGTGATAAGAATCCACAAATTATTTTACAACAGCATGTCAGTTAATAGCTATAGCATCCAGCTGACATGCAATGTTCATCAAAACAATGCTCACAGGGAGCACATAAAGCAACCCTGCTAATTTCATCTTACTTTGGTAAAAATACAGCAGTCCTCATGGGTACTGAATGTTACATTTTTTTCCTTAACGTAGCATATTCTGATACAAACAAAGTAACCAAGAATACATAATGGCATCATTATTCTTAGTAACTAACTGAATGGTAAGTGGTAAAAAGAAGAGGGGAAGAAAAAAAAAAAAAAAAAGAAAAAAAAATCCCCAGTGTTCAATAAAAGTACCTGGATGCTCTAATTGATTGCTAGCCAAACAGAACTGAAAATGTTCTCATCACATTTCCTGTTTCCAAAAGACAAATTTTCTCAGGTATGTCAACAGAGTCCTATACAAGATAAAGGAGGAATTATTCTGCTTCATTTAGCAATGGTAAGACCGTAATGGACCACAGTATTTCATTCAAAGTAACTTATTTTACTGTGATTACACACAAACTGCAGAAAATTCCAATGAGAAAAGGAATGATTATATTTAGAATCAAGAACTAAGAAAAAAAAGTTAAAAGTGCTGTGATTGTTTAGTACAGAGAGATGACTGAAAGCTGGCAACACAAGAGCCTTCTTCTTTTTTCAAAGGAAGGACTACAGTGAATAAATTCAGTATTAAATAAGAGATATCTAGGTTTGATATAATAGGAAAATATCCCCTTGTAGGGTTGGTTAAGTGCCTCAGAATGTAGAGATGGATGAGATGAATTTGGACTGTCTCTTCCAGTCTGAGTTTTTCACAATTCTACAATTCCTTTTGATCTAGGCTTATCATTCAGAAAGGAAGAGGAGATATCTGCTCTGCTCCCAACAGGGCTGGTTTATTTCTTTTTCCCACTAGCCTTTTATACTGAGGGGGCATCCAATCCTTAGTTCATCACAGAAGATAAAAAGGAAGAAAAGCAGCATTTAACAGGTCAATAATCACAGCAGAGGTGTGAAAAAGGCAGCTTCACTTGCCTCCATCCTCCTGCTTTCTATTTAGGTGCTGACAATGTAGTTGACACTGTATAAGATACAAAGACAGTTCTTGCTCTGGGGAGCTCTGAGTCTAAGAGGCGAAGAATTAAGATCCCTCATTAGTTCTTGCTTCCACGTGCTTTAAAGGGCCCATAATTTTTCACTGTAGATCCATGAATCACTTTCTAAATTGAGACAGAGATAAATAGAAAGCAAGCTATTTCAGGTGAATAGGGACTTGGAAAAAAAAATCTCTGTAGCGTGCTGCTGTTGGCAGGCAGAAGAACATTAATATAGAAGTAAGTGCTGAGTGGCATGGATATCATTGCACTAGCTAAGAATAGAAAAATTCTGTCTCTGCTATCATAGAAGAGGTTGATAACTCTATTTAAAATATGGGAGTGCTTCATGGTACATCTGGCGTTTAAATACTCTATTAATGAACTTTCATTCTTATTCAGAGTTGCTAGCAAAACATATTTCCTGAGCAAATAGTCCATTGTCATTGATTGACAGAAACACAAATTTACTCATGTATTTAAAAAAAAAAAAAAAAAGAAACAAAAACCTTCATCTAACAAAGAAAACCCCTACCAACCAATTATGCAACAGTGCATAATTCTCATTATAAGATATAAAAGTAACTGTGAACATCAGCATAATATTTCCTATTCTATTCAGAGCATAGCATGGAAATTTTTAAGTCAGACCAGTCCTATTTTATCACCTAATTGAAATAAAAACCCTGAGAAAATAAAAATAAATAGTAAAATATATGGAAATTTATGTTAGAATTCAACAGTTTTGTAAG
Source organism: Patagioenas fasciata (assembly GCF_037038585.1). Classification (NCBI taxonomy): domain Eukaryota; kingdom Metazoa; phylum Chordata; class Aves; order Columbiformes; family Columbidae; genus Patagioenas; species Patagioenas fasciata. Next base: position 60,284,652 of record NC_092521.1, read on the forward strand.
GTAAATAAACAAGCCCAGGACAGAAATATTCCAGGTAATTTTAACTACATTTGCTCTTGATGTAAATAAGCATATAACAGTGCCCTACCGTAAAGGCCAGGTTTCATTTAAACAGTTTATAGATCACACAATTCTTTCACTGCTGAAGACTTTTGAAAGACTTTCTACCTAAATATGTAACCATGCATAGTGTACAGGAGTAGAAAACATCACTTTGTGATTTCTCTAGTGATGATTATTATATTCTTTATTTTTTTTTTTTTACTTAAGTTTGCATTGTAAATTTTAAGATTGCTGACCCAGCTATAACTGATCAAGTTCTGCACCACAGAGCTCTTCACAAGTTGACTTTTACTTTCTTCTAAGACAATTTTTGCCTACAATCAATCATCTCTGATTCTCTTAAATTTAAAATAATGAATATTCCAAGTATACATTTAAGTTGAAATATAAATACCTTTAGTTCAGAGTTTGCTACATTTTGAAGCAATGGTACTTAGAGGGCTATTAATAAGGTCACGTGGCTTGGAAGAATGCGTGAAGCACAATGAGCCAGATGTACTTATGAGTACTTCTCAAGGCAGAAAAAGATGCATCAATACAGTGATTTGGTAATATGAAAAGTACTGCACTGCACTGTAAGTGCAGCCTGAATTAAACCCATTAAGTTCAATGAAGTATTGAATCTGGAAAACATTTTGAATGTACATTATCATGAATGTATTTTGTCATGTTGGGAACAAGATACAAATACACTTCAGATTTGTAGACATCTTAGGATCCTGATGTACAGATATGAATGGAAATCTTCTGTTAGTAGTGACTTCACTGTCTGCATCACACATTTTATACTGTACTCAAAATCAGTCTTCAGACATAAATACAGAGAACTGTATATAAGAAATTACAGATCATCCTTAAAATGTACATTAAGAAAGGTGAAATACAACTACTGACTATTCCTACAGAATCTTTACAGCTTATCAAAAACTGTACAAAGAGTTTTCTCTGAAAGTATAAGTTTGTCTCCTTAGAGCAGGAGTGGTTGTGATTCATAAAATGTAGGGATATTAAGGGGAAAAAAAATCACTTGAATTCAGTTCTGAAAAAACATTGGATGTATGTATTCTCACTACAGGAAAAAAAAAGAAACAGATTCACCCACCTGGCAAATATTTTCCTGTGGGTTGGAAGAAACGGATTTTGCAGTGAGTTTTTTATTTTATTTATCTGGTGTAGTGCAGATAAATTAATGCTTTTAGAAAAGTAATGTCTATTGAGAATCAATAAATTATAAATCCCAGCCAAATAAAACAATGGAATTGAAAAAAAATTTAATTACCTGTAAGATAATATTTGTTGCCCAGATTTCTTCATACTACAGTATATCAGATTCCCCGAAAACATTTCATTTTCCAGGACCTCAGCTATTTGTGTGTATTAATCCTATCAAACAAGATCCATGTCCAGTGAAATCATTAGTCTAACATTCATCTTTCTCAACACTCTTTCCCTGGTGCAGAATAAAAAACTTCAAAGATGAACATCAGTGTAATTTTACATGTTGGAAGACAAAGAAGAAAAATCATATATCTAGTGTCAGCAGCAAGCTAAAATACTGGCTGCATGGAAGTGAATTTGAAGTTTATTGTTGATTTAATCGAAGATGCCATCCAGAGAGATTAAAACATTTAGTACTGATGAAGGTGCTAGTAAAGAAAGATAAAGTCTGACTGATAACAGTCCTACTATATTTACTACATAAGTACCTTCCCTAAACTCTGGCTTTAATAACATATTTGATTTGCAGTGCAGATTGAAGTAGTAATATTTTATCTTCACTGGTATAACACTTCATTCTGTTCAGATCAGTGTATATAAACATCATGTTTATACCAATCTATTTGGAGCAGAACAGGATTGACTGTTCCTGTTCTCAGAATCCTTGATTCTTTACATGGAAAAGGATTAATTTCTATTCAACATTATTATGTCTCTCTTTAGTAGGATTAAATTTATATACTTGAAAAATTGGAGGTTTGCTGTGGATTTAGGTTTGTGTTCAACTTGCCCAAACCAAGATAGAAATCTTACCTATCGAGAATACTGAATCCCACAATGTTGTTTAAAAAATCATATATCTCTGATAACTAATTCACTTTTTGTGTGGTTTACAGTGTGTTGAAATTTGTAAGTGGCTTGCTGAATAACAGTATTGGACTGAAGATTAACATCCCACAGGACACTAAATGCCTTTTTCCTTACATCATTTCAGATTAACCCTAGCTAAGACATTACAGAACAAATAGCGGAGATCAGTACTGCCTTGGCCAGAAAAAGGACTATGTGACCTTGCAGATCTCTAGTGCATCTAACTTTTAGGATTTCAGAGAAAATTATTTCACTGTGAATAGGGGCTCAGCACTGCCAGAACTCAGGTTGGACAAATCCATGTGAGAGATCTAGTTTGCCTGTTCCTTTTTGCAAACAGCAACCTGGATTTCCAGATCTTGGCTTATTTGAATCCAGCCAAAAAGTGTGTTTCTAATGCCTACAGTTGCATTGATATTGTGCCAATGTGCCACAATAAGGAAAAGAATTTGAGATCCAAACTATCTGATCTAGATAAACAGTCTGAGGGAGATAGAAATACTTTTTTCAAAGTCAGGGCAAAAACTTGTGTTTGGCTTAATTTCTGCATTGGAGAGCAGCAATGTTTACTAATAACCTAGCAGGCACAGGACCACAGACTGGGATTCCTGCTTCATCAGTGCCATCAACAAATGTGCTGGCTAAAATCAAGTTTCAAAAAAACCTCCCGTGGTGAAGTCAGGAACTTTGTGAAGGAGTTTTTGAAGTTTAGCTATCTCAGACAAGAGTCAGGTCAGCTGCTTCATTGTAACATTGAAATTACAGAAGTGTAGAGAAAATAAGGTTGAAATGAAGAATCAGAAAGATCAGGCTAGGAAAAGAACTGTTATTTTTATCTTCTGGTCTTTCATATGCTAGGAACTAAATTTTCCTTTCAACCTACTCTTTCCTAGCTGTGAAATACAATAAAATACTGAATGAAGTCTAGTTTTGCTTTGGAGGATGGGAAAGATGAACAAATTATTTCTGCCTTCACAAGATCAAACCAACAAACCGGTAACCAAAACTAGGTATCTTCTGAAGGTTATTCTGGCAAGTGTACATAAATATCTTCTAAGGACTTCTGTCAGAGAAGCTTGGCAATTTGCACCAGAGTTGTCGGTTGACCAATGCTGAATAGGCATTCATGGAAAAATACTAGAAAAGGGTTTGCTTCTCATATTCATACAGCTGGAAAGGAAACCAAGTTGGATGAGTAGCCAGGTCATCACAGAGCCTTTGGAAATTATATGAACCACTACACAGAAAGTACATAGGCATAGATGGATTTTTTTTCTTTTTCCCTTTTCCCTCTTTAAAAAAGTCTCCTTTTAAAGAAAAGGTCTTTTTTCTTCATGGAAACTTCCCTCCTTCCTTCCCTTTTGTTGCCACACTCTTCCTGAATAGTTGTTTTGTTCCTGAAAAAAAGCAAGAACGGAAGAGCTTTTTGAAAAAAAAAAAAAAAAATACTAGTTTCAGACTAGGAACGCCCTCACCATATAACATAACAATACAAGTATGATATATTCCATGGGTAGTGACAAGGTTCATCCATGCAATTTCATGGGTAGTAGCAATTCCATCCACTGAAAGAGAACCTATAGCTTGTTGAAATGCAGTGAGAACCTTAGCCTAATGAAAGTATTACCATTGCAATGACCATTAGTACCTGAAGTCTGCAACGTGACACATTGCTGTTGTGACATCTGTCCATCTCCTCAGTTCCCCTCCTTACTTTCTACTTCTCTTTAAACAACCTTTTATCAAAGAAATATAATTATTTTCTGTCGAGCTAGTTCTTTTCTCCAAATTACCCCATTTCTGCATATTATATAATTGAAAAGAAAAGTTACAATTCTGGACACTCCCTAAATTGGCATGGATTTCTGTTTTGTGTATATCAGAAATTTAGAAAACAATGAGGCATTTACTTACCTGGCTGCATAATTTCTATTACCTTTTCCTGAAATCCATTACTGGGTAAGTTACAATGGAGTAGAAGTAAAGACCAACATCCTCCAAAGTGCTCTTGATGAAGGACAAAGGCTTTTTCAAAATATATTCTTCCACTGTATTTGTCTTCAACATGTATACTACAGATTGGATGAAAGACAACTATATATTCTTTATCAGTTGCATCCAGGATGTTTGGATTATCAAGTCCTTCTCTGCAGTGCTGTTTTCCAGCAGGTCTACTCCTATACCTGTACTGGTGCCTCAGGTTATTCCTCTGCAGGTGTAGGACCCTACACTTGCCCTTATTGAACTTCATCAGGTTCTTCCCTGCCCAGTCCTCCAGCCTGTCCAGGTGTCCCTGAATGGCAGCACAGCCTTCTGGTGTGTCAGCCCTTCCTCCCAGTTTGGTATCAGCAGCAAATATGCTGATGGTGCACTCAGTCTCTTCATCCAGGTCATTGATGAACAGGCTGAACAGGACTGGACCTAACACTGAGGCCTGGGGGAACCCCACTAACTACAGGCATCCAACCAGACTTTACACTGTTGATCACAACCCTCTAAGCTCTGCCATCCAGCCAGTTCATGATCCATCTCACTGTGCATTCATCCAGCCCGCACTTCCTGAGCTTGCCTATGAGGATGCTGTGACAGACAGTGTCAAAAACCTTGTTGAAGTCAAGGTAGACAACGTCCGCTGCTCTTCCCTCGTTTACCTAGCCAGTCATACCATCATATCAGTTTGGGAAAACATGATTTCCCTTTGGTGAACCCATGCTGACTACTTCTGATAACCTTACTTTCTTCCACAGGCTTGGAGATGAGATCCAGAATGAGCTGTTCCGTCACCTTTCCAGGGATGGAGGTAAGGCTGACTGGCCTGTAGTTTCCTGGGTGGTCCTTCTTACCCTTTTTGAAGACTGGAGTGACATTGGCTTTCTTCCAGTCCTCAGGCACCTCTATTGTTCTCCAAGGCCTTTCAAAGATGATTGAGAGGCATTTTGCAATAACATCTGCCAACTCTCTCTGCACTCGTGGGTGTATCCCAAGGATTTGTGGATGTCCAGTTTGTATAAATGCTCTCTTACCTGATCTTCCTCAATCAAGGGAAAGTCTTCTTTTTGCCTAACTTTCTCTGTCATCTCTAGGGTATGGGATACCTGAGGGCCAGTTTTAACAGTAGAGACAGAAGTGAAGAAGGCATTCAGTAACTTTGCCTTCTCTGTATCATCCATCACCAGGGCAACCTCCTCATTCGGCAGCAGACCTATATTTTCCCTAATCTTCCTTTTGCTGCTGATACACTTGAAGAAGCCCTTCTTGTGTTATTCAATTTCTGCACATCATGTGCCCTTCTCACCTGATGTTTTTGCTTTTGAAATACGAAAAACATCATGTGTTTTTCACTTTCACATTCTAAGAAACATCAAGTTTCAGGTCTTGGTGCAGTTGCATCACAAAGAGAGTAAATTCCTATCAAAATCCACCTCAGAGTAAAGTATTCATTACTAATGAATCTCTAGCAATGAATACAATGATAACTGATGAAGCAGAGATCTTCAGGTTTCATGAGAAGAAGCAAACAGAATTCTTCCATGCCATGTATCCAAAATGAACAGAATTTCTCAATTTTTCTGACACTGTAGTTCAATGTGTATCTACTATTCAGGGAGTACAAAATCTAAAGAGAAGATAAGACAGTTCAGATATATTAGAGTAATATATAGTAATTCTGTGACTAATTATAAAAAGTAATGTCTTAAGGTCTGAAAATTATCTATGATAACATGTCATGAGCTTGTATTTTGGGATCAAAATTATGCAGCTCAAAAATTCTTTTTCAAAGGTGCGAGAATCCTGAGTGTTGAAATTTTTCAAAACAAGTCACACTCCTACAATTTTTAGGGTTTTTCTCAGGACAACTCCAAGCTTTCTTTTCACCTCGGTAGGCCATAATTTTGTGGAGCTTCTCAAGACTAGAACAATATGATTGATGTGAAGTCAAAACTGAACTTGAATTGACTTGTTTAAATTCCCTAAAGAATAAACCAATGTAATTTGAAGTAAAGCTGACAACAGAAATTAATAGTTTAAGTAATAACCCTGCACAAGCTTGAGCAGGAATTATCATTAGTTCTGTTTAAGACACCATCTGCAATGCAACAACCTGTTTTGGAAACAAATTCTGTATATATTTTTCAGCATTAAGATGGGCATGATTTGGCATGCTACAAAAATGTGATGTTTACAATGACTCAATTTTTCCACTTCTTAGTTAGATCTGTAATTCTTCCTTGTTGTGGTTGCAATTATTTCTACTCTGCCTTTTTATTAAACACAAAATCCATTAAAAAATAGAGTGATTAAAAAATTGCACTTTATACCACTTTTTAACTCAAGAGGATGTACTACTTGAATGATAACCTGTATTTACTCTTAGGAAATGATTAAAAGTAATATATAATAGTAATAGCAACAGCAACAGTAACAGTAACAGTAACAGTAACAGTAACAGTAACAGTAATAGTAATAGTAATAGTAATAGTAATGTAAGTACGTTAGTTAAATTCAGAAAAACAAAAATAATAGTTACTTTCCACAATCTATTAAGCTCACACGATTCTTGTGTTCCTGTTATCTAGAAAAATTTTCATTTATGATTCAAGTATCCTATTAATTTTCTCCTTCTGGAGGGCCTCTCCCTGGAAGGGAGGACATCTGAGTATCAGTATGAAAAAGCAATAAAGTATTTTTTTTTTCTTTCCTTGCGACTTTTCATTTTTACAAGTGACTTTAATTTTTTCCTGTCTGAGAAACTGTGTTCACAGCTTTTTTATGAGGAGCTTGCATTCTTGGAATTCACCAGATATGTTACCCACAGATAAAAGTTCCTTAACTAATAGAAAAATAGTATATGCAAAATCTTTTCCTAGAAACCTCAGCTTAACCTTCCAAATGATATTTAACTAAAATTACTCCTTGTAAAAATTACTCATGACCTTGTCTCTTCATTTATTGTTGTTCTTCTTTCATTTATTTCAATATTGTGAGAGCTTCCTCAAATACTGGAACTCCAAAGCAGCACAAGCTTTGAGGACTAAAAAAGTCTTACAATACAAGCAGATTCTTTCAAGTAACTCCACATTTTCTAAGAGTGGTACTTACTTACATTTTATTAGGCAACTGAAATTGTCCTGGCCAAACCAAAATCTGGATTCACAAATTACACCTAGATAGGCAGTAGTCCATCTGATGCTGAGTGTAAAAATCTAAGTAGAAGAGAACTGAGTTGAAGACCGAGTCTTTTTTTATTTGCATTACAAAGTTATGATCTTTTCAAACAGATCAAAATATTAACTTACATTTAGCTTGTGTCAGGAAACAGAAGTATTTCTGATAAGAAAAGCAGGAAATGGGAAGCTTCAGAAACTAAACTGTAGATTTTGTACTGGAAAAGAAAGGATCTTGTGAGTTGAAGGGGGCCAGTTCCTGGGTGCTGTGTGGCATAGTGGCCTTCAAACCCACTACAAAGGGTCTATATGGTTTCCACATTTAAAGCTTTAACAAACTGCATGGATAGCTGCTCTCAAATTGCAGTTGCAAATGAGGTAAAAAGACAAACTACCTCTCTAGCTCGAAATATTGTTCTTTTTGTCATACTACATATGTATATAGTAGTTCAGAGATTAGTAGTATTCCACAAATCTGAAGTGGAATGAAAAAGACAATTTTTTTACCATTGTTATTACAAATGAAGCTTTTTATACAACTGTTTTATTGAATTAAAGAGAAGATAAAGTACTCAAGAAGTCTCCAAAATGAAGACAAATTTCCTTAAGTGAAAATTATTCTTCATTCATCTGTTTATATATATAAATTACAATTTTATTGCTCTGAATTTCATGCTCATTTCTCTCCATCTGGCATTGAAAATAAAACAGAAGAAATTGACTAATCCCACATGATCACTAAGTATCAATGAAATAATATGTTGTCTAAAGACATTTATTTGCTGTACAACAGACACAGTTACTACAAATGTCAGGAATTCTTGGTCAGCTAGTCACAAGAACAGAGTCCCTTGTCACACCTGCTAAAAAAACCAGCCAGTAACCAGGCTCCCCATAAAGGCTGCAATGCAAGTCCCCTCCAGACACCTGGACAACATGCTTGCATGTCACAAATAAGAAAGTTGTGGGTACTGTGGAAGTTGACTCTACCGGTATAATTTGGGAGCAGGCACACTCTTTAAGTGTTGTGTTTTTACAGAAAGCGTAGCCTATAAAAAGAGATATACATGCCATCTCCACCCTACCCTTTTGGGTAGTGGTATCAGAGCATTTAGTGGTAAGGGAAGGTCCATCCTGCAGTCCCCTCCCTTCTAGCCTCTCCTCATATGTCCTGTACCTCCAGTCTCTGTTTCTCCCTATATCCCCAACACTGAAAAGCAGGAAAATTCACATATCTCTGATCATCCGTGGATAAGAGACTCACAGCAGCAGCAGCACATCTCATGGTCACTCCATCACTTGAGCTGTTCCTTGGACTCTGCCTCTCTGGTTCTCTGCCCACTGTTCCCCACAGCCTGATTCTTCTTTCCCAGTAATGCCACTTTCTCTCAATCATTTGAACCCCAAAGCAAAGAAAGGCTCACAAAGATAAACAAGCTGTATTTAACTAATTGTTGGCTAAATGTTAATTACAGTTTGAGAACAAAAGCAGCACAGTGGAATTTTCCAAATGAATGTAAAACTATAGGATGTGATTTAAGAGAAAAAAAATAAAAAGAAAGAGAAAAGAAGATTTTGCAGTAAACACAATGGAGATCTATAGCTTGGATTTTACTCATGACTTGAACATACATCTTCAGTGACCCTGGGTGAGTCATTTCATTTCCTGGTGCATTAATTTCCCAAACTCCAATACACAGATAATGTATAATGAATGCTGCTGTTTCAAATCATGTCACAATAATCTCTGTAATGAGTTTTTTTAATGGAAATTGCAATAAAACCGTGAAGAATAAGATATACATATAGGCCCAGCACAACATGTTAATACCCTCTTTAATGATTCATTAGTGTTTAAGATTTAACTGATAGGCCTGTAGCAATAGTGCAGAAAGAGAGGCAAATATAAGTGCAGGCTGCTGCTACCATCAGAAAAAAAAGGCCTCAACTGTGATAGTGCAGTGAAGCAAGAGATAGCTAAAAAGGACACCACTACAGGTACCACTTTGTCTACAAATATGGCCAGCTGGAAAGTGCTCAGGGCTGGGAGGAGGGAGGTTTTAGCTATTTCACATCTGGTGTGACCATTCCTGTACATTAACTCTAACCCTGTGAAAGGCAGGTTAACCAATCCAGAATGACAGTTCAGTAACAAGTGACACTAACTCCCTGTTTCCCTGTGGATGAGGGTCCCACTGTTGCAAGTGTGCCACCATAAAAGCAAAATGCCTCTTTTTTCCATTCACCATTCTATGTTTCTTTAAGTAGGAAGGCTGAGTGGCAGAGCCGGATAAAGGCGCCATAATTCAATTTTTTTTCCTATTCTAATTGAAACAATAAAGGATTCTTCAGTGTGTAGTCATCAACCTCAGAGGAGAAGTTAACACCAGACTTTCCTTCAAGAGAGAGAAAAAAGTTGCAAATAAAATACAATTACATTTGGGGGATATATTGGTAAAGATGATCCGGAGATGGGGAAAAAAAAAAAAAAAGGCAGAGAGTCTAAAAGGCTTTTTCAAATGTAGAAAAGGAAAGAAAATACAATACATATATGCAAGTTCTTGATAATTTTTTATTGTGAAACTTACTGGCCTCCAGAAGGTTACACTATATAAATTACAGTTCTATGATGAAATGCTTCAGACCAAAAAGAAAAAATCAGTCTTTGCAAGGGGATATGTATTCAGGAGTCTTTAGATAAAGAATTATGTTTCTACATTTCTGGAACTGGAAAATTATTTACATTTTTGGAACTGAACCACTGACTGGACACTCATCCTGACATAACACTGAACACTTAAATGGGTCAGGAAGTTAAAGTCTGTTGATGACAAAAACTACAGCTGTAATATGAAAACTAGATAGCACTAAATGTTGAGATTCGGGAAGGGTATTTTCACAGCTTCTTTCAGGGCGATTATTCATGAGTAATGGATGCCATCTGAACATAGAAAACCTATGTTTAGTGACACAGTAAGTTAATGGTGACATATACTAATGGTATAAAGGTCCAACGAAGGAAGTGGAAGAAACACCACTGCTGAACAAATTTTCAACACCATAAAGCACTACTGCTGCTGACTCTCAAGCAAAAGCTGTGTTGGTAGGAGATAAGAAGATTTGTGGTATTTTTTAAGTTCACTGTGTAAGTAATGTTCCTAATACTGAGAGAGCTGCATCTGTCCAACCTGGAGAAGAGAAAGCTGAGAGGGGATTTTATCAGTGCTTAAAAATATCTGAAGAGTGGGTGTCAAGAGGATGGGACCAGACTCTTTTCAGTTGTGCCCAACAACAGACTGAAGGGCAATGAGCACAGACTGAAGCACAGGAGGTTCCATCTGAACATGAGGAAAAACTTCTTTACTTTGAGGGTGCCAGAGCACTGGAACAGGCTGCCCAGAGAGGCCGTGGAGTCTCCTTTTCTGGAGACATTCAAAACCCATCTGGATGCATTCCTTTGTGATCTGCTCTGGGTGAACCTGCTTTAGTAGGTGGGTTGGACTAGGTGATCTCCAGAGGTTCTTCCAACCCCAGCCATTCTGTGTTCATAGCAGGAGAGTTCACCTCACCGAACTTCAGTGAAGTTTGTGTGTCTGCATGTAAGGGGGAAATCAGTAAAGCAGCCATTTGAAGTACTCCTCTGTCCATGTGAATAAAAAAAAAGCAGAAAATATGGCAAAAAAAAGTAAACTGAAGGTAACTATGAAGACAAGGAAAAAAGTCAGTTCGATGTACTTAAAAAAAAAGATAAAACCTCAACAAATAATCCCAAGAAAATATCCAGTTAATTTATTTTGTTTATATATTTATTTACATTATTGATTAATGATATAAGCTATTACCAGGCTTTTTTCTTCTATCTAAACCTTTTATTTTCAGCGATCTTGACTGTAAATGTCTTCCACTGATTAGGTCAATAAGGTATCAAAAATGTCCTTCAAAATATTTTATAAATTCTTCTGCTTTTGTAATAGGAAGATACTACTGCGTTTCTATTCACATTTTGTTGATAAATAGTCTATGCATTTTCATCCAGTAATAACAGAAGACGGTATATGAAAGACATGAAAGAAACTAATTCACATAGGAAAGTGCTTACTGCTTTTGAGTCTCTAAGAATTTAATGTACTAATACTGTGTAGTTGACTATGCCTATTTCTTTCATTCATTTCTTGTCTTCCTGTCAAAGTCTCTGTTTTCATTAGTTTCCAGAAAGCAATGTTATTTGCAGAAAACTGGAAGTTTCATTTTAATGAAAGAAAAATGAAAGCAGAAAGGCTTCAAGGTTCTCACACAAATCCATTATTAAGACAGGAAATGGACCTTTCCATTTCAGAGCACAGCCATTTTCATACACCTATTATTTTTCCTGAATTCTCCTTTTCCTAGTTCAACTCTACTTTTTATGTCCATCATGTCTCTAAAAAATAACCTGTTAAAAGTCAGTTTAAGGAAATGAATATTTCTGGATTTTTTTTCTTTTGTTGGCAGAGGCCTGTAGAGCTGCTTCCTAAACAATACTGCAAATATAGCCTGGATGTGAAAAATTCCTGCAGAGGCAGTTCCCTTCAGGTTGAGACTATCCTTAATCATGGGATGTTGTCAGCTCAGACATGTCTCCAAGAAAGGTACAGAGAGAACACTAGAGAGAGCGAACAATGCATCTTTACTATGTGGCATCTTTAAACACTTTTGTTGATGCATTCAGGATCTGACACACCCTACCTTTCTAGGAAAGAAAGTTATCTCATGCATCTTCTTTTTCTTAAGCTCTTTTTGTGAAAATGCTTAATAAACAGCGAAGTGACAGTTACTCCTTTTCTGATGATGCACTTCTCTTTCCTACAAGGTCAGCTCAAGCTGCCAATACTGTCTAAAAATCTCCCTCCTACACAACCAAAGAAAACCAAAACCAGACAACACCCCAAACACCAAACGCCAAACCCAAATATCCTTAAGTTAACAGTGATGACGCAAAAAAAAAAAAAAAAAAAAAAACCAACAGAAAATCAGATAACTTAATTTAGCTATTTCTAGGGGTTTTTTTTCTAGCTGTTTTCTAGTTTGCTGAGTTTTGTTTTGACAGGCTCAGTGGTGGCTGTGAGGGGCTGCTCACACAGGAGGAGTGGAGAGGCTTTGCAGCAGAACTGGGGGAGTAACCTGCTCCAATGAGGACATGGAGTTTGGGGTGCAAATTTATTTTCAAACTCTGTTATTTACTCTGTCACACCTATCAGGTTTGAGATCTGTTTTTTCAAAGAGTTACTATGTTCTGGTTCATTAGTTGTGGTCTGAAGAAATGCAACCAGGGTCACCTAGGTCATACCTCCATGCAGCGGCTTCAAAAAAAGCAGCAGTAGTTCCTACTCAAACGTGTTGCTGACTTCATGATTCTTTACACAGAAGGGGTTGCATTCAGATTCCCAGATAACTACCTTCACACAAATGCATGGTCACTACTTTTCTCTTCCTCTTTGATCTTTGACTGGTTCAAAATGTCCTAACAGCTACCAGCACAACAATTCAAACTGCCCCTTGAAAGAAACACACTTCAGAACAAATGAGCAACTTCTTCCACTACAAGTACACTGATCAAAGATTTTCAAAATAGAAAACTAACATTTGTTAGTAAAGTTTTGAACATATAATGAATTAGATGCTCCCCAGTCAAGGGGGTAAAATTATCTTGGAGAGGGGGATTAAGAAGGATACAGAAACTATGTAAGAGCAACTACCTCCTAACAAATCTCTACAAATGCAATGAAATGGAAGAATCAAAATAAACTAAAGAAAAATTTAAAATACTGTTGTAATGGATTAAGATATAATTTTGGTTTTGGAGGTTGTTTTGGTTGTTTGTTTGTTGCTTGTTGTTGGGTATTTGGTTGTTTTTTACCTACACACCGCCACAGACTGATACTTAGAAATCCCTCAAGTAAAATCCCTTTCCTACTAAAATCTAGAATAGGTGTTAAGCATGCTATTGCTTTACAGAAGTTCATTTACTTAGGCAAAGCCCAACAAAACAGTGGACCATTCTCAAGAAAGGTATCACAGTCAACTATAAATTAATGGAACCAAGGAATATCTGCTGCCATCATTTTTTTAGTAGAAATAGCATAACTGTACCACAAACTCCTGCTTGATTCACTACAATGTACTACAACTGTTTTGTGTTAATGTAGTTCCAAAGAAATCAATGATATTTATACTGACATAAAACAGCGATGAGTCATATTCTCGATTAGTCTCTTCAGCTTGAGAAGGAATATTAGAGATATTTATTTCTTTACTTTCCAAAACTTAGTCTGCAACCATGTTCACTGGTTTCTAAGAACCTGGACGTTTAATTACATCTATAGGGCTTCAGAGCACCCATTACAGAATCATCACAAGTTATTTATGAGGATTTATTTTTTAGATTGAATTACTGTGACTGCATAGGTCTTTTGTTTCATTAATATATTCATAACAGGAGGCACTCTCTAACAGTTTGGTTGTTTATTTTTTTAATTATGTGTGTATTTTATAAGAATCATAAAATGCCTGTAAAGTAACAAAGCTGCCCAAAAAAGACCTATCAACTATCTTGACAAAACTATCCTAATATATTAATGCTGCTCTCAATTAAAAATACTGTGCTTTTATTTTTATGATTGGCTTCAGTTCCCCTTAGTTGAAATGATGTCTGAAGCCCTTGCCAGTTAGACATATAACCCATTTTGAACCATTCAAAGTTAAAAATTGCAGGTATTTATTTTCTTACAATTACACCTTTCCATTTTTAATTGAATTTTTGTTTCTTTTTTGTTAATGTGAAAGAGATTTTCAGAAAAGGTAGCAATCTGAGTTTATGATGTGTGAGTGCTCAAAGGTTTATCAGAGTAATCTGATGCATTAAGCATGCAGGAATTTAAACAGATAATCCGAGGCAAACATTGCTAGGATAATTTTAATGGGTTGGCTGACTAAATTTAGGTTGACCAGAAATAACCAGAGACCTTGGTTTTGAGGGCAGCTCATTCTCAAAGATCTAAAGTAGAGGGCTCCTCATGTACATACTGGACTGTCACACATACAACTTCAGGTTTTGGGTTATTCAAGCTAATAACCTGGATCAAGATCTCCAAGGTGAAAATTGCATTTATCAACTTCTTGCAACAGCGTTTGTATCCATTACAAACTCTATTTATTTTGCAATGGGAAACCTGGGTATATAACATTAGTGGTTTTTAAAATTATTTTTCAAAGCATAAAATGAAAGATATTGTATTGTTATAGCTGTGTTTTGTTCCTGCACTCCTGGGATTGAGGGGTTTGTGTGTTGGTTTTTGTTGTTTCTGTTGTAGATGATGGTAAATGATATTTCCTGGATATTATGTTTCAGTCTCAACGGGCTTTTTTTTTTTTTTTCCCACAACTGAATCAACTGTATTTTCTACTAAACTAAAATTAGCTGTTCTTTGTGTAGGATGGGTAGCATCTTAAGTGGTTCTCGGTTTGCCTTTCTTTTGATTTTCGGTTTGACTGTGTTAATTACCTCTGCTAACACAAATTTGTGACCCTTGTATGGCCTTCTGCTTCATTTGAAAAGGATTGTCATGTTTGTTGTACTGATATATCCAGTGAAAAACCTGGGAAATGAAACAAAATAAAACATCATTAGCATTGTTAGCTACCAAGTCAGGTACTTCCAGTGACTTCACCAAAACACAGATTTTACTTCTTCTAGGGGGGAACGTCTGTACAAAGAAATTAACTCCTGTTGA
The DNA here is from genome assembly GCF_037038585.1 of Patagioenas fasciata. Classification (NCBI taxonomy): domain Eukaryota; kingdom Metazoa; phylum Chordata; class Aves; order Columbiformes; family Columbidae; genus Patagioenas; species Patagioenas fasciata. The sequence continues at coordinate 60,299,737 of NC_092521.1, forward strand.
ATGTAGCAATAAAAGGTACTGATTGCAAGACAGAAGAGAGGCACAAAACTCTACTCGCTGCCCCATGAGGCAGCCAACCTGCCTTCACCCATGGGCAAACTGATTGCAGTTTGTCTGGCCAGAAGTTTGCCCACCATTTCACCCTCTGCTGGTCAGCCTTGGATTACCTGTAATGCTAAAATAGACTGTGCTAGTCCCTGTGAAATCAGAATAAAAGATAGAAAAATTCTAACTAAAAAGAACTGCTATCAAAGCATAGGAAAATGGCAGAATGGAGAAGTTTTAAGCAGAAGAAATACAGAGCAACCAAAGTAGAACATCATATACTCTTTTTTATTTTCCGTGGAAAAGATCAAGGGCTTTGCTGTGCATGAAACTTGTACATTTACACTGTCACGGTTAGACTAATGCCATCATCCTCGGACCAGTGCTTTTGTACCAACACAAAATTCTGTTTATTCATCACTTACTGTTTCATTCACACATGAGAAGGTGAATATACGAAATTCAACTTTATGCAGTGTGTTTGTAAAAGAGTCACTAATAATATAGTGACACCAGTATGAAAAAACCCTCACCTTAAGTTACTGTAACTATGTTGGTATACAAAGATCCAACATCAAAGCGGTTAGCACAAAATCTATGAGTGATTGTCAAGTGCTTCAATTGCAAGCCATGAAGTAAGATTCAACAAAAGTTTCTAGAACTGCAGCACTGGAAAACACCTTAAATAAATCATTGCTAAGCACAAAGGAAAAAATAAAAAGGAAAATAAAGATAAAAAAAATTAAATTCAAAGAGACTATGATGGCACAGGGAGCTGCTGTTTTCACACGTGTTTATAGCTGTGGTCTTTTAAATTTATTTACTACAGTATCAGGCTGTCTTACCTGTTATGCTATTTATTTTTCTCTCTTTCCCTCCTTTTATTTTTAATATTTAGTTGTAGTTAGATTTCAGACCCTTGTTTTAACATTTGCCACCTACCATTGTTTCTGGTTGGCCATTTTATCTCTAACTGAAAATAAAATTATCCCAGCAAGTTGCAGAGAAAACACAGAATATTTTAAAGAGTCATATGAAAAAGTGTGTAGGCTGTTAAGGATCTTTTTTCTGATACATTATTGCAAATACATTCCCAGCACAGGATAAGGAGATTTATTACCATTAAGAGATGTTTCAGTTCAGAGGGAGAATAAAATAATCCACCTTCAAGAGCTACATTCTGGGTGATTACATTTTGACCTCAATTCCTGCTATATTCCCTAGTGAATTTGTCGATACAATAATGTTTTTCCTGCTGGGACCTAATCCAACATCAACTACAGTTTGATTTTTCTATTGATTTTTATGGTCTTTGGCTTCTTAAAATCAGTTGTTGTCACAGGTATAATATTTTTTTTTCCATGCTCATTGTTGTGTCATGAAATGTTTTTCAAAGTATCCTGAATAAAACTTCCAATGTTAAACTGCATGTTTAACCATATACAGACTCTGAATAATACTGATGGAAGAATACAAACACAATCCATTGCCCTGCTACAATTTTTTTCATGTTTTTATTCTTACAGGATGCAAACTTCCTGTCACTAAGAAAGTCAGCTCTAAAGATAATATTCAAAGGCATTTTTCTGACTCTGGCCTCAGTAATTTTGCCATCTAAAACTGTACAAAAATAGTTGCTTTCTTCACGTTTTTCCCCTGTTGATGTATGATAAATGCAATAAATCAAAACAACGCAATACCAAATTACTCTTGACAAACACCAGAAGCGAGGAGAAATAGTTTTTCTGCTATAAATGTTAAATGCAAGAAATAGTAGAGGAAGATTTTAAAAAACTCTCATCAGTTTTATGCTAAAAATCATCACTTATTTTCCAGCAATTCTTGCTATTTTGGCCACTGTTTGTTTGCTGACTTTGGCTTTGTAGCACCCGGCAACCTCAGAGCCCTCCCCACTGGTTACTCCAGCTGAATGGAGCCATTCACCTCCTGCCAAATGGCTCCACCCCTTCTCGTGTATTTGTACACCTTTTTATACAACTTTTAGTTATTGCACAGTCATTTCAGACAACACAAGATTTTTCACTGAAGTGCAGCATTTTTCTTAGGTCAGATACCAGTATGCAGGTGAATTTGATATTCCTTTTTTAAACTCATTCTGAATGCTGGAAGCTGTACATCTTGCAGGTGTAGAGAAAACACACCAAAGGGTCTACAGAACAGTTTCTTGAGCTGTGGATTAATGAGTAGTTGATGTCTTAATTTACACAAACACTAAAAATGACAACAAAAGTTTCAGAAAAACTACAAATTCCAGTGACACTCATTCTACCTGCAGGAGAAGCTTGTGATAGCCCTTGAAACTTCAGAGTAATTTGCCATTGACAAAAAACTTTCAAACTGCAGAGAATCTAATCACAAAGGCTAAAGAATGTGCATAGTCTCACAATTCACCAAATTCCAGGTTCAAGAAGGCTCTGAAATTCAGATAAAGTAGCTTTAATTGGAAGCAACTCAAAGTTTTTATTCAAGTGCCGTCATTGATCTATGGAAGACACCTTTTGGGAAAGGTCTGCTGAGGAGCAAGAAAAACTCTGTCTGAGAAGAAGGAGTGAGTTACACTCCAGCTGTCATGGCAAGGGGAAATGGCCCTTCCTGTGAGTCCTCAGTTCCAGAGAGGCGTGAAACGACAACTGAGAGGAAAGACAACTTTCCCCTTCCTGATTTGGTAAAATCCACTTATGAAGAGGAAGAGCTTTGAGCTTTTCTACAACACCCTAAATTTGGATTTTCATGATGAGTCCTGCTATTCTGATGCTACTGTGCTGGTTGCCATTGGCTTGGTTGAGAGTGCAATCCTCTCAAATTACCTATATGTCTTAAAACAGCTTTTGAAGAGGGTATTCGTTGGTTTATTATTTTTGTTTGGTTTATTTGCTTTTCCCTCATTTTCAGAGAGAACAACAAACAAGAAGAACTTGGTTGAAGTTTTTCTTTCTTATCAATAAAGTCAGAAATTGCATTTAGCCAGAACTTTCCTGTTCTACATAAAGCAAATCAGTAGTCTTTGGGTAATGTGTCCTTTTAAGAGATCTGGGTGAATGAAGTCACCTTGAAGTTAGGCTTAACGATATGTCCTCACAGCTTGTGATCTCAGCCACACAAGTCTTGGACTGGTTCTCGCCTACCAAAACTTGCCTGTGAAATGACCACTGAGTTTTGAGGGTATTGACTATTTCAGTTGTGAAACCAAAAGGGGTTTGTATGCATCACCCACGCTTTGTAAAACCACAGATGCAGAAAGAAAAAAGACACCTGCCAGCTTCTTGAAAATCAGCAGTTGCATTTGGTAGCATGAATTACTGTTAACCCCTGAGATCTCAATAAAATCACGTGAATGCTGGTCTTAAGTTACGAAAAGCAGAAGAAACAATAGATGCTGCTTAGAAACAAATAGAGAGCTTCTTAAAGAAATACACAGTTGCAATCACGTATGTACATTTCAAAGAAACAAGGAATACTGAAATGTGTTCAGTTCTGATTTAATCAACATTATATTTCAGATCAATTATACAACGTGTGATGACTTAAATGGCAAAATTGTTCAAATTGAGAAGAATTAAAAATGCAAAACAAAATTCAAGATTCACATTTCAATATAATCACTGTCCAGAATAATTTTCAATTTTAGGCCCCAAATATTTGATCTAAAAGGCAGATAATGGTATCAGTAATCCAAAACAGAAGAAAAAAGAATAAAATCAGAAAAACACCAGTGTAGAAGTTAATGAAGACAGACTTTTCTGAAAAAAAAAAAAAAAAAATCGAAAAATTTGTAAAAAATAAAAATCATTAAAATGTAATATTAATCAAAAATCTATCTATGAGCCTCCTGAGGTTTCTTTATAAAGTAGATTATTTTTATTTGCAACTGAAATGGAAATGTTAAAATTTTGTGAAACACAAATCAAACTTCTTTCCAAACAGCTCCATCATGTAATTATGAAAAACCCTTCTAACTCCAACTGTCTGTCAACATTTTCCTTTTTGAAGAAAACTATAGCATCATATGCAGAAATCATATGCAGTATTGATTTCTATTAAAATTATACTTCTGCTCTGCAAAGACTTGCACACACAAACTAAACACTAAGGTCCAGGACCTCTAAATGTAGAATTTTGTAGTCCTATTGGTAAACAATCAAGAAGCTGGAATTGACAAGAGAATGTCCACGTTGATAATTCAGAATTGATCCATGTGTTTATGAAGAAACGAGCATATTTGTGAACCTGAGCATGTTTGTTTGCTGTAAATCCAGTACAACTTGTCACTCTCCATTTTGAATGCAGGAAAGGAGGTGCTGGGGCTATCTCACCTTCCAGTGAAAATAGGACCATCTTTCATGAGGTAAATTTTTTTCTTGAAAAGGCTGTGGTAGCTGAGATACAGCTGGCAGGGGGAACATGCAAACTGAGTTGTAAAATCCCTATTGTTATACTTCAGCACTAAAAACATCAGTTATAAAAATAAAAGAGCACAGACTGACCCTCACCCCTGAGGCCAAACCCTTCTCAGTTACACAACAGGGAGACTAATCAGCTCTTGGGGATGCCCAAGGGGCCACAAAGGATTGTCAAATGAGGTCAGATAATCACCAAAATAATCAATAGCAGATGATGAATGAAGAACATCCATCTTCTGTAGCATGGCCCAGGAGCCAAAAGATGAGCTAAAGAGGGTTGAGGGATTGTGAAATTCTATTTACTGTGACTACCCTCTGAAGCAACAGTAGTATGGCTGCTGCCACAGCAGTGTAGCTGTAAATGGTTACTCTAGGAGGCCATCTAGAGCAAAGACTTGAAGGGATCACTTTTTTAGTGACCATAAGAAACTTCAAACTGCAGAGTGCTCTCTAGAGGACAGCAATCTTTAGGCCTCTGCTAACCGTTTTTGGGGTTTTTTTTTAATCCTAAAAGACAGTAAAACACTTCTCTGAAGGACAATCAGGTTTGAGAAGATTTCTACTTTGCTGCAAGGGGAAATCTCCATATAAAACTGGCCAAAGTTTTAGCACAGAAAATTCCCTTCCCCAGTCTGGCCAGTGCTGCTCCACCATTCCACTGAACCCAGAAGCCTGCAAGTGCTGGAACTACAAGTCTGATATGGAGAGGAACCAATGAAACACTCCACCAGTGGCTGTGTGTGACTGAGGAGAATCCACTGTTGGAAAAGGAAAAAAGTAGTACCTTTCTCATAAACGACATCTTTTTCTGAGAATTTTCAAGTAAGCTTGAAAAATCTATTACTCAAAGGTTTCAAAACTTCATCAGCAAGTCATGACTTAATGTCTGTATTAGCATGAACACACACACACACACACACACACACACACACACACACAATCAAACCCAAATGATTTCAATTTAATCCACAATTTTCTACCACTCAAGCAGAAATGATTTGAAAATTTTGAACATGCAATAGATGACACAATCTTGAAAAATCTGAAAGCGTCATTTGTAGTGGATTTTGTGTACACACCTCTTTGGAATATAAAATAACTTATTTCTTGATTACAAACTTATGATTAAAGATAAAACAACCAAGTAAGAGCATAATATATCTGCAGTTAGAGCGACTGGTAGTTGTGTTCTCCTGGATAAGGATTTTCAAGACACTGCTAGCTTACACAGCCATGCTTTTTATTGGAAAAGCTAGATGCACACTGAACATTACCTTCTAAATCACGTAGTCTATTCAGGAAGTCCAGCTCCACTTTAGTTGCACTTTCTTCTGTAGGATAAGAAATGATTTTACAGTTCTTAAAATGCGAAGGTATTTTAAGATTTAATTTTCTTTGAAAACCCTAACATGATAAATACCACATCCTTGAAAATAGCTGCATCTCAAAAATTCTGAAATTAAGCTTAACCGTGAATTGGATCTCAATATTTTAATTTCCTTTCATGAAAGCTTCTAAGATTAATGTTTATTGTGAGGCTGACTGTGCTAATTTAAGTGCCAGCGAACAGAAATTATAGAGTCATTTATGTTTTATAACCCATCTCTTTATTAACACGCAGGAAGACAGGATGCAGGTGCTCTATGTCCCAAATTTTTGAGGGAAAAGGTGATGGAGTGCTACCCTCAAATAAATAACATCCTCTTTCCTTCATCTTGGAAGAAGTTTCAACTATTCCGTGAAGACTTTGTACACAAGTAAATATAGAGATTTGATGTACATGCATTTAGAGGCTAAAAATAGGACTGATTTTCCTGAGGAGCAACACCAAACACAAGTATTTACTTAGGTTATCACTACAGTTGCTTCCCACAATTGTAAAATACTGCGAAGTACTGAGAAAGTAGAAGTTAGATCTATGGGCATTTTGGGATAAACACAGCACTTACACTAAGGTTTACTGTAATAACAAATGTATTAGCAAATCAGCCAGATTTTTCGATGTGAATACTTTCTCCAAGAATTTGCACAGCTCAGTGAAATAGAAATGTTTCATTGAAAACAGGCATCCAGTTCTTCTATGTCCTTATTATATACTATTTGCATGTAATGAAGTCATTCAACTATATGCCCCTATTTCACCTCAGTCAATCCATGTGTATTTCTATACTTCAACAGAGCTCTCACCATCCTTGCAGAGTGGTTCCTTCCATTGGAGTTAAATTGGCATTGAGTGCTGTTGGGTTTTGTCACAGAATAGATTGGGTTGGAAGGGATCTTCAAAGGTCATCTAGTCCAACCCCCTGCAATGGGCAGGGGCATCTTCAATTGGATAAGGCTGCTCAGAGACCCATCCAGCCTGGCCTTGGATGTCTCCAGGGATGGGGTACCCACCACCTTGTTGGGCAACCTGTGCCAGTGTTTCATCACCCTCAGTGTAAAAAGTTTCTTCCTTGTGTCTAACCTGAATCTCCTCTCTTCTGAACAAAGCAAACTGGCAAACAATCTGTGTTTTGATTTTGATTTACAATCTGATTTATGAGATAAATCATCAGGGTTCAGTATGCTGAAACATAAGTCTCTGAAGGGAACTGGCACTCGTTAGTCTGAGGGGAAGAGAACCAAGAGAACCAAGAGAACCAAGCCCAGTCAGTAATCGCTGACCCGCAGAGCTGCCTGCGGTCAAGTCTTCTGCAGCTTTCTCTTCTGCAACACCATGTGATGAGCATGACAGAATTTAACAACCACTTTGGAAGTTACAATACTTACGCAATGTATCAGGTGGAAAAGAATCAGGCTCTGGTGGTCCTTCCTTGCTTTTTGTTTAGTGGGGGAGCAGGTTAGCTGATAATTACATTTCTAGTAATAATTTAATCTAGCCATTATGAGCGTCATGCTGATGTCAGCTGGGTAATATCAAGTCACCCATTATTTACAAGCATCACAAAACAAACAAAAATTCCTTTTATCAGTGGAAGATGCTTTTATCACCTGGTCAGGAATAAAAGGTTAAGTACAGATAAACATGGCTTTACTCAAACTCTTTTAGAGATGTTACCCAAATTTTGCTTTATATTTGCTCACTTTTGCCTGTCCCTGCCATAAAAAACAACCTGAATGCACTGAGGGAAATTTAAACACCCCACTAGATATTTCAGAAGCACACTCAGCAGAACTATCCTGTGTTCAGACATCAATGTTTAAGCATTTTTCTCTCAAACTCATTTAGCACAGAATACTGAAAAACTTTTAATAGATACTAGTAGCAGTTCAAAGGAAACACAGGCCCAGTTAACAGACTGTTTTTTTCCTCAGTGAAAAGATTTGAAGCCTTTACAAATTGGAAAGCAATAGATCGTGTCTCAAATATTTTCTACAATGTTGTAACTAAAACTGATGCACATGCCTCATACCCTGAATAAACTGTTAACTGTCACCTAAAATAGCAGTAATTGAGAGCTACTTATCAATTGTTAGCATATTTCAAAAATGCAGCAGTTTGCACTGCAAACTCCCTCAAAACTAAAACACACGTGTTGCTGTTCTATACCCAATAGGTATGAGACACCACAACTGCCAACATTTTCAGGTTACATGCATTTGTGCACATGCACAACATCAGAAATCACAAACCACCAACAACACATGCTGATCTAAATTAAAAAAAACCTTTATTAAGACCAATGCAAAATAGCAATCCTAATAGTTTACAGTAATAATTTCAAGACATAATTTAAGAAAACTACTGATTTTTTACATATTTTTCCTCTGTACATTCCTCCTTCTGTGTACATACTTTACATAGTAGCATCATAATTTCCCATTGGGATTACAGTACAAATAAGTTTGAACCACATTTAGTGCAATTTCTTTGGTTCAAAATGATGAACTCTTTTCTCAAAGGCTTCATAAATTTCTACCATAGCATGCACGCTGCTCCCACAAATCCATGAATTAGAAGTCTTTTCTTAAAATTTCAGTCTCCCATTGAGTAAGCTGTCCAATTTCAACAGGAGAAGTAATCTGATGATCATTAGCAATCAAGAAGCTGTACTATATTCTCTAAGCACTTTAAATGGTAGGCATGTAGCTCATTTTCTTCTGGCTGTGGAGTAGCTAAAAGGAAGAAAAAACAAGATTCGAACTTCCAATTGAATCTTAACACAAAATGATTTTTCTCAAAGACATCAAATGCCTTGTTAGAGTTCGTGCTATTTTATGATCTTAACGTTCATATTACGAGTAGTAAATCAAGGACTAATACTTTATTTTGCAAAGTCTGTTCAATTTGTTTTCTTTTAAAAGGTGAGGAGGTTTTTAGCAGCTTTCCAAGCCTAATAATTTCCCTACTTGTACTGATAACAATGTAACATTTTAGCCCAATTATTACTGTAAAGGGACCAAAGCTTTAATAGGGTAGGTTACTTGAGAACTTTAATGCAGAGAAATATAGATCACAACCTCACATGACTGTAAACTGTAACAGTCACAGTTGCACAAAATCTTTTATAGTCAAGATTGATATTTAAATGTTTATTGAGTTATAAAATCAATATTTCAGTCTAGGACTTTGTGTTCTAAAGCAGTACATAAATACATGGGGATCAATGTTATGAGGTGCTAGTCTGTAAAAGCTGCATACTTCCATCTTGTTGACTCAACAAAATATTTGGAAAGTCTCTGATCAGTGGCAGTTATGCTATAACGAACAATCCAAATTTATCTGTTTATTAATATACTATCATTATATGAAATGTTGCATTATGTTATGTTTAATGGTTGCGTTATTAAAGGATCAGTTCAAAACAATAGTACACTGACAAAATCAAAGGATTTGGCTGACAGTACAGGAAGAATTATCATGATATGTTTTAGCACAAATACATCTCTCCTTATTAGGATAATGAGAAACGATGTTCAATGTAGGAAGAAATTTTATCGCAATTCTGTTGTATAAAATACCATGGGAATTGGGTATTATAAGGCCGCCAATTGATAAACCTATTTGAGTACATTTACAGAGCAATTAAAATCAGTAGGAAAAATCATTGGCTTAAAATGAGACATTTTCATTTTTTTGCAAGTTCAGAGTCTTGATGTGACTACCAATCAATAAACCCATTATTAGATACTGAAGCTCAAGCTACAGACAAGTCTTTGAATATGTTTCAAAATGAATGCTGAGTTGAACATAGCAACCTATCTTTTAAAAAAGCTACTCAAATGCCAGTTACGTTCAGTGACCTGAGCAAAACACTCAAGCTTTCAGAAAGTCAGCTAATTCATGGTACAGTATTTTAAGACCAGCACAATCTGTTCTGAATCCCACTCTATGTGGCTGAACATAGTGAGGTTGAGCTCTGTTAAGTCAAGTCAGTGCTAAATGAACAATTTTTCTTATCACTAAAAGTTAAGAATTAACACAGAAGTGCACTGTGCAAAGAAAACATTTTGCTGCAAGCACAGTCAGACTTATCCTTACAAAGTAACCTTAGCACGTACCTGAGGTCTTTTTATGATTTGTTAACCAAGAGGCATTTTTCTATATCTGTATTTATAAGATGCCTAACCATAAACCATATCGCTACTCATGATTTTAGAGACAAAAGTGTCCTTTCAAAACCTTGTAGTGCAAAAAAAACCCTTACTGTGATGATATAAATGGAAATGTAATAGTGATCTGCTTGAGGGAGAAATACAGAATTGGCATTAGGTGAAAGTCAGACTTACCTTTCTTCACTAAAGAATAAGCCTCATCTATTCTTCTCCTTATCGATGGATTCTTCAAAGTCACTTTCGCCTGCAGTGCACATACACACACAATACAATGACTTGGCTTTTTTCCCCACATGTTCACACTTGAACAGCAAAGTTTGGAAAATGACAATAATTCAGCAGAACATGAAATGCAGGATTTTTAGAAGTAGCATATGACTGTATCATCATACAGATTGTATTTATATAAGCAGTCACAAATCACAGAGGACAAGCTGCTTCCTTACCATGTTTTTTAACCTCTTAGTCTGAGTAGCTATGTAATTAAAATAATGGAACTGCTACTGTAAACTTTACTTTTTATTTACATCAAGGTTACTATATTGTTTACAGCACAATAAAAGTAACATTACATTTTTTCAAGTATTTCTCAAATACCAACCTTCTGATAGTTGTGGAGCAAAGCCCAAAGCGAAGCTGCTCCTATTCTCTGAACAGCACGACTGTCACTTTCAAAACAGGCAGACAGTACTGCAATCGCTTTATCTAATGAGAAAAATAGAAAAAAACCCACACACCTAGAAAATGTCTTCAAAAACACAGAAATGTGTTTACATATCTTCATATTTTGTTGCTTGGAGTACACTTATTTCTATGACAAGTATTAGTATGGCAGAGAAATTACAGAAAATCTATCATCAGATTAAATATGCTCACGAAATCAACAGACTACATTGAAAGAAGTGTTAAAAAGAATATAGCAAAACAAAACCAAGCAATGCTAAAAACCTAAGCCATCAGTAATAAAACATGCACATTATGCACAGCCATCAGTTATGCACAGGGACTGAATAAGCCATGAAACCATTTTATAAGTCCCAGTAGCCACAATTAGAATCACATCAGAACAGAAATTACGATGCTTCCATTTTCCTTAGTACTTACTATGTAGATGACATGTAACCAACAAGAAATATTTGCCACCCCACTGTATCTACTTTAATTTCTTAGCATTGCTTTAAAGCCAGACTCTACAAGCTTGCTTGTTCACTTCATAACAACAATTCACAGATTATGTAACTGAATAATGAATGCTTAATTAAGGCAGCAAATCAGCATTTTAGGGAAAAATGAAAAGCATGAACACTATGGAAAACCTGCTGAGAACTTATAACAAAGACAGGAGTTTTCTCCCTGCAATTAAATGGGGCAAAGAAACATGACTTTTACAAAGAACGGAGAAAAAAGTGCTGTGCATGTTGTTACATTAACTATATGTGCCACAATCATAACTTTTTATTTATCATAAACCTTTTCTGCACAGGACAGAACACAAAATAGTTTGTCTCAACATGCATAACTTGTCGGACCTAATACCGTTTTGTCCAAATGAAAGATACAACCTTCAGTTACTTCAAACTGACTCACACAAAGAATTCTTCAACGCCCCCAAGAAAAACCAGCTGTTTGAAATAACTGCAAAAATCCATTCAGTCATCATGTGTTAATATACTGAAATTATTAGTCTCATGATATAGCTTTTTTTTTAAAAGCCTATTTATTTGCTTTTCCTTTTGCTACATATTATTTTAATTGCATTTCCACCAAAATATATGTCCCATAATTACTTTTATGAAAATAATTTTTTTAAAAAAAGCTTTCCTAAATAACAATATTGAGTTTTCGGTCAGTAACCCAAACTGCAATGAAAATATGGTATTCTGGAAGACACAATATTCTCAGAGTAAAATAGCTTATATACCCTTTAGATACTTACCATTAGCTATTATCTTTGGTTTATTTGCTGGACTAAAACATACATTATGAAGAATAAGAAGTGCTAGATGTTGGCTGTTCTTGTGCTTGTATTGACACATTTCCACAATCTGGTCTAAAAAACCATTCATCTTCATGACCATCTGCTGTCCATCTTCCCCAAAAGTTATGTTCAGTAGCAGCTTTAGCCAAAGGGTAGACACATTGCCAGGATTTTTATGACTTCCTTTTGGTAATGAAAGAGACAAAAAGTTCTGCAGGAAGTTGCTCTGTCAGAAGGAAGAGAAAAAATGTTAGAATTTATAGTATTCCATTGGTTTGTTCACTGCTGTTTGACTTTCCAGTCTGCATACTTGACCAAATCTAGCACTTCTGTTTCATGTACGTATTTCAGGGAACCCATTATTAGTCAGGGATTTTTGAAAGAATTACATATGAGAAAGAATCCACAACTTCATTAAAAATTTAATAGAGTAATTTATGCGGTGCAGATAGATAAAGGTTGAGCCAACACAATATATTTCTTTAAAGGCTAATTACTACCAAAAATAAGCTATAAACAATTTAACTGGATCAATGCACTACTTGTCTAATATATTCTTGACTCCTTATTTATTACTTTTTGCATTATTAGCATGTGTTTAAGGTATCACAGAATATTTCAAGTTGGGATGGACCCATATGGATCTACAGTATGCGAGCCTCTTCACTGACAGCCATAGTAATGTCCTCTATTTTTTGTCAGCTTTGAAGAAAAAGATCCAAGCTCCACAAGCTCAGTGTTTGCCTCCACTTTAAGGAGAGCAGGTAAAAATCTATTCCTCTGTTGCAACAGGGAGATGTTTTAACATAACATTCCTATGATGAAAAAAGTCCTTGACTAGAGTATTACCAGCCTCACCGACCCTTGACAACACATACAGGCATCTGGCTGAAAGTGAACAATGCAGCATACAAACACTTTGTGATTTTCTTCATGTGAATATAATATTGGTAATTTCATTTTCACAGATGGAATTAACAATTCAGCATTGCTTACACTTGCAAAAGCAGAGCTCAGGAAAGAGAATAAAGACTTAAGTACTATCATACTAGAGTGAAACTCTGAAGATGGCAAAAGTCAAAACAATTCACAGAACAGCTACCATGGAAAAGATCTCAAACTCTTAATTTCTATCAAAGAGTTTGAATATCAGCAATTTTGTAACTGTATGACCAGATTTTACATAAGTAGCACCACAAATATATCATACTTCACCCTGCCTTTTCTAATGAGGTAATTAGGTCCAAGCACAGAACACGTTAAAGTAAATTGAAAGTAATTATTAAACTACTACACAAGATGCTACAAACCAATACTTTTTATAATTTCTGTTGTGTTAGCTAGTTTAATGATGTCACCACTATGGTTGATTTTCTACATGGCCTGTCTTCTCTCAAGTTGCTGAATTAATTTAAATAATCAAAGTTAAATTTAAAAGAAACATATTTTCCAAAGAACATTTGGTAAAATAGTGTAAAAACTATTCAATAAAAAATTGAAAAGGGAAAAGGCAGTACATTTGTTTATATAATAGCAATAGATTTCTACATAACACCCAGTTACTGACATGTAGGTCATCTTCTCTAAAACTGTAGTTTTTATAAAGATTATGTTTCACACAGTATAACTAATGATTTATACAATGTTTAATTTCTTGTTTACTGACATGCAAGTTTGTTCCACTGCATGCTCACTCTCATGATCCAGTAAGTCATTGCTAACAATATATATGTATGGGTACTAAAAATTTTACACCCCAACTGAAAATAAGAGGTTACAAAATGCTCTAGCAAAAAATGTGTAGTTCCATAAGATGTTTCCGTCCAGACTATGAATATGACAGAATTACATGCTGCACTTAGGGAAAAGTAACAGAACTAATTAAGACGACACAACAATCTTGATTCCTGCAGAAGCATCCCTATATGATCACAGGACACTCCATATTGAAATCTGAGGGTTTATAAGAAAGGAAAACACATCTATTACATTGATTACATTGCTAAAACACGTATATTATTTGCTTACCTTCTGAATAATGCCTTTACAGTCATGAGACAGAGCAAGGTTCGAAAGAAGACAAAAGACCACCTGTTGAACTGGGCTGTTATCATTTGACACTTGGGAAGCCAATTTCAAGATGTTATGCATTAATGAACTGCCAGCTGCACTTCGTCCAGATGGAAGTGATGATTGTCCACCACTGGCGCAACAAAGTGAAGCACAACCTTAAAGAAATCAAACATTTATCATATGAGAAACATACTCACACTTTAAAAAAAAAAAATCTACAGAAAAAGCAGTCTAACAGCTCAAAGATGAGATGGGATTTTTGAAAGGATTTCTTTGAATCACAGTGAAGTCAACAGGACAGGCTTTGAATATAAATGTGCCTGAATAAAGCATTTTACAGGAACAGGTGTTTACTGTTCTACTGTGCTAGAATCTAAGAGAAAACTCCTCTGTTAAAGAAAACCCATTGCTCCGTCTCCTTAAAAGCCAGAACATTATATCTAAGGCATTGTACAATTACTTCGTATCAGAATCTGAAGGGACCCTCCAAGACCAGTTCAGAAAAAAGTCTCTCTATACTTCTGAAAGGTCTAATAAGTTTCTTAAAATATTGTTTTGAGAAATAAAAGTGCTGTCTGCATCTGTCATCACCTTGTACCACAATGGCATGCAAAATCCTAAGCTACAGAACTAGAAGCGCAAATAAATACAGCAGCAGGGAATAACTAAGTTACCAACATGATGTTTGTGTAAAAATATGCAAATATACCTTTTTATTTAGTGGCATTTGTGATCTGCAACAGCAGTTAACTTCTTATATGGCAAAAGCTAATGAAAATGAGTGTTTTTAATTGTTACAAAAATCTACATGTGTTTCTTTGTCTGACTACACTAAGGGCAAGTGCTTAACCTGTTCAGAATAGGTAAGTTTGGGTCACCTCATAAGCCAACTATTTTGAACAGAGAGAAAAAACATGGTTAATATAAAACTACTTGCCCTTAACAGTGCAAAAATAAAAATGCAGCCTAGAGTCACTCAGACTTAAGGAACAAGAAAAACCCATCAGAACTGCAGCTTGATTTCCAGTACATCACAGGACATTACTTTTTAATCTTATATCCTGTAGTGGACTAACACATTTTTGACCTTTTTTCAGTCCATATTGAAAAAATGTCTTTATGAAAAAAAGCATCACAAGGTCCTTTAATGTTTGGAGACATTAACTTACAAAGAGGGTAAAAAAAGCTCACAGACTGTGCAGTTAATGTATTTTAACCATGTTAAGTCCTTTATGGTATGCTGACAGGGAGAAATCAACCGATACTTACTTATGTGTCTCTTCAAACCACTAGCAAATAATTACCTGAGTCAATAACAGGATATGGAATAAGAAAAATTCATACTAGAAAAAGGAACAGGCTTCTAGTACTGGGCATAATTACTCATGAATGGAAATAAAGGGTTTCCTCAGAGGAGGAGATGAATCCTTTTGAAAAAATACACTTCAGTCAAATACAAGCTACTGAACCCAATGCATAAATAACTGGAATAAATTTAATACAGTATTAAATTAGATTATTGAATATTTCAAATCCAAAATGTTTTCAATAAGGGCTAGAGTACAAACTGCACAAAATACTGATATATTGTTCTCTATGAGAGAATTCCTAGAGTAGTACTTCTGCAGTATACTAGTCAGCGTGGCACGACTTTCAGTGTAACCTTCAAACATAATGGCTTGAATTAAATGCTATTTAATCCTTTAATACAATTGTACTCTTGCTAAATCCAACAGACTGAAACAGGATCTGAACAAAAGTATGGAATGCATTAAAATCAAAGCTCTTGATAGATTTTGATGGACCAGTGCTTTTATACTTTCCTCTTCTGGTAGTAACGAAATTCTTTTCCCTTTATTATGCTTTTCTGTCTTAATTATTCTGGCTAAAATATTTTTATGTATTACATCGTAGAGCGACTCTCATACCTGCAGGATAGTTCGCAGTGTAGACACAAAGCAAATGCAGAGCTATTTGCATGGACAAGTTGTCTGTTAAAAACCATGACCACAGCGAATGCAGAACAGGAATAAGATGAGTTTTGAGTGCTGCCATCTAAAAGAACATGAGGAAGAATTTAAACTGCTACATGATTAAGTGCTTTGGAAATGAAGTACAGAGTAAGAAAAGCATATTTTGTTTTTCTTGTGTCTCATTTGTTTGCTTTCCAAAGATTGTACAGACAAAACTAACACTCTCATTTCAACACTAATGAAATTTCCATGATTCCACAAGAAAATTCTTTAAAGGCCATGTCCAGTTTTAACTTCTTTTCGGTGAACATCTTGAAATTATTTTTACTGATATGTATACCCATACTTTACCGTATATACCTTAAGATTTAAGTATTTTGGTAGCAAGTCCTAAGGTATATATTCATATTTTTGTTTCACTTCAGCTTTATAATATCTAGTCCCTGAATATTATTTGCTAGCAATTTAATTGAAAATTGGAAATACTGATTTAATCAAAGCAGAATTAGGTATAATCATGACAGACATCTGAAACATTTGGAGATGATGTTTCACTCTGATTATTGAGTTCCTAACACATGTATGAAATATTCTTAGGAGATGGGAATAATAATGAAATTTGAAGTATTTCTTGCCCATTAATATCTAGCTTAGATTTAGCCAGCTTGAAAACATTTTCAAATTAGAAAACAACAATATTATCTTCATTCACTAACTGAATTATGCTCCCATTATTTTTGTATAAGAAGACTTACTTTGCTTTCTTTGTTTTGAAAGAGGCAGTTTCTGAGGAGCTGCATAGAACATCTTAATTGTTTGATAAGGTTATCCTCCTGTCCAGAGAAAAATATTTTAAGATCATCAACATAAGATCAGAATTAATTTTGTACAAGGAGTAAAAGATTTCAAAGAAGAGGTACAAATCTAAGGCATCAACATCTCTTCAGCAGTTTCCTTCTGATCTCAGGTAGGATTCACCTCACCTAGCTTTAAATGTGTATACTAAAGACACTTTTAACAAGTTACTTGGAGTCATCCTCATCATTCTTTATAACCCACAGATATTACTTTCTAGGGGCACTGATCTGGCCAAATGCAGAGATCTGTAATGTAGAGCTCCATTTCTCTTACGACTAATGAAGAATGGGTGGGAACACTTTCTAGGTATTTGTTGCATCTTAAAGCAGCCATGTAAAACGAGTCACAGGAACCACTCCCTAGAAGCACCTATTTTTCTTCCTTGGATAATAACAAGGATAAACTAGCTCTGCCTTGCAGATCTCCACATTGGGTCAGACCAATCCATCCTTATATTCCCAGTGTCTTAGTTTCCTTATCCTTAATAACCGAAATAGTTTCCACCCTGATAAGAATATTACAAAGGTAAATACAGACCTTTGGACAGTGTGGAATTATACTGAGATTCAAGCATACAAATAAACAAAATATCTATCTTCACGATAGTGCTGTGACACTAAAAGGCTAATGATGGCTGACCTAACTTCTATAAGGCTGACATACTAAACCACTTCTGAAAGATGATCCCATTCCAGTAAGTTCGTTTATCTCAGGAGACTATTTCTGTTTTATCAAGCATAAAAGAACCAAATATAAAATAGGATTCATGCTTAATCTCAGACAACATGAAGTAACTATGCTTCTTTATAAATCATATAATGTACAGTTGAGGACACTTGGAGAGGAAGTAGAAGTCTTACCTGAAAAAAACTAATGAAAATCAGGTGTATTAGATGAAAAAGAAACATACAAGCCATAATTGCAAATGCATTTCTAATTTTTAACTAAATAAAATGCTAAGAAGTTCCTTCAAGGATGCTGGAGCAGGAATTAGCTAGGCTCATTTGGAGAGCTTTAAACTACGCTCAAAGGGGGATGAGGTTGTAGCTGGGCTTGTCCCAGTGGGGCAGCATTCTAAAACTGATGAGGACCAGGTGGCCTCCTATGCCCCTAAGGAGAACTTGGTGTGCTCTGCTCTCTCCCTGAAATGCCTGTACACCAATGCGCGCAGCATGGGGAATAAGCAGGAGGAGTTAGAATCCTATGTTCGGTCGGGAGATTATGATCTGGTGGCAATTACAGAAACATGGTGGGACAGTTCACATGACTGGAATGTGGTCATGGATGGCTACGCCCCTTTCAGGAAAGACAGGTCAGCCAGGCGTGGTGGTGGAGTTGCTCTCTATGTGAGAGAGCAACTACAATGTACTAAATTCTGCCCATGAATGGATGAGGAGCAAGTTGAGAGTGTATGGGTCAGGATCAAGGGGCAGGCTGGCAAGGGTGATACTGTTGTAGGTGTCTATTACAGGCCACCAGATCAGGCTGAGGAAGTTGATGAGGCCTTCTATGTGCAGCTGAGAGTGGCCTCACAGTCACAGGCCCTGGTTATTGTGGGTGATTTTAACTTCCCTGATGTTTGCTGGAAGGACCATTCAGCCAGCCAGCCACAGTCCAGAAGGTTCCTCCAGTGCATTGATGATAACTTCCTCATGCAGATGGTGGAGGAGCCGACTAGGAGAGGTGCACTGCTGGATCTCATCCTCACTAACAAGGAGGGTCTGGTCGAAGCAGTAAAGGTTGAGGGCTGCCTGGGTTGCAGTGACCACGAGATGGTGGAGTTCAGCATCTTCTGTGGCAGGAATAGAATAGCAAGTAGAATTGCAACCCTGGACTTCAGCAAGGCTAACTTCGGCCTTTTCAAGCAATTGCTAGGGGAAATCCCATGGGCAAGACTGCTTGAAGGAAAAGGGGCCCAAGAGAGCTGGATTGCATTCAGAGATTGCTTCTTCCATGCTCAGGATCAGAGCATCCCCACACGTAGGAAGTCAAGGAAGGGAGACAGGAGGCCTGTGTGGTTGGATAGCGATCTGTTGGGTATGCTCAAGCAGAAGAGGAGAGTTTACCGGTCATGGAAGCAGGGGCTGGCCACTTGGGAGGAATATAAGGCTGCTGTTAGAGGATGCAGGAAGGCAGCTAGGATAGCCAAGGCCTCCTTAGAATTACAGCTGGCGAGAGGGGTCAAGGACAGCAAAAATAACTTTTTCAAATACATAACAGATAAAACTAATACCAGAGGCAACATAGGCCCACTGGTGGTGGGTGCCCTGGTGGCAGAAGACACAGAGAAGGCAGAATTGCTGAATGCCTTCTTTGTCTCTGTCTACTCTGCTGGAGGCTGTCCTGGGGAGCCCTGTATCCCTGAGACCCTGGATGAAGCCAGGTCAATGGAGAAGTTGGCTTTAGTCGATGAGGAGTGGGTTAGGGAGCAATTAAATAGTCTGGACATCCATAAACCCATGGGTCCAGATAGGATGCATCCGCGGGTGCTGAGGAAGCTGGCTGAAGTCATTGCTAGACTGCTCCCCATCATCTTTGCCAAGTCTTGGGAAACGGGAGAGGTGCCCGAGGATTGGAGGAAAGCAAATGTCACTCCAGTCTTCAAAAAGGGCAAGAAGGAGGACCCAGGTAATTATAGACCGGTCAGCCTCACCTCTGTCCCTGGGAAAGTAATGGAACAGCTTGTCCTTGGTGCCCTCTCAAGGCATATCAAGGATAAGAGGGTTATTAGGGGCAGCCAGCATGGCTTTACCAAGGGTAAGTCATGCTTGACCAACCTCATAGCCTTTTATGAGAATGTAACAAGGTGGATGAATCATGGCAGAGGCGTGGATGTGGTCTACCTTCAGTAAAGCCTTTGACACAGTCTCCCACAGCATCCTCACAGCTAAATTGAGGAGGTGTGGTCTAGACAATAGAGTAGGGAGGTGGGTTGCAAACTGGCTTAAAGAGAGAAGCCAGAGAGTGGTGGTCAATGGTGCAGAGTCTAGTTGGAGGCCAGTATCTAGTGGAGTGCCTCAGGGGTCAGTACTGGGGCCAATATTATTCAATATATTCGTTAAAGATTTGGACGAGGGAATTGAGTGTACTATCAGCAAGTTTGCTGATGACATTAAGCTGGGAGGAGTGGCTGACACGCCAGAAGGCTGTGCTGCCATCCAGCGGGACCTGGACAGGCTGGAGAGTTGGGCGGGGAATAACCTGATGGAATTTAACAAGGGAAAGTGTAGAGTCCTGCATCTGGGCAGGAACCACCCCAGGTTCCAGTATAGGTTGGGAAATTACATATTAGAGAGCAGTGTAGAGGAAAGGGACCTGGGGGTCCTGGTGGACAGCAGGATGACCATGAGCCAGCACTGTGCCCTTGTGGCCAGGAAGGCCAATGGCATCCTCTGGTGTATTACAAGGGGCGTGGTCAGTAGATCGAGAGAGGTCCTCCTTCCCCTCTACTCCGCCCTGGTGAGACCCCATCTAGAATATTGTGTCCAATTCTGGGCCCCTCAGTTCAAGAAGGACAGGGAACTGCTGGAGAGGGTCCAGCATAGGGCAACAAAGATGATTAAGGGAGTGGAGCACCTCCCTTATGAAGAAAGGCTGTGGGACCTGGGTCTCTTTAGTTTGGAGAAGAGGAGACTGAGGGTGACCTTATCAATATTTATAAAGGGTGAGTGCGACAAGGATGGAGCCAGGCTCTTCTCGGTGGCAAACAATGATAGGACAAGGGGTAATGGGATCAAGCTGGAACACAAGAGGTTCCACTTAAATTTGAGAAAAAACTTCTTCTCAGTGAGGGTGCCAGAGCACTGGAACAGACTGCCCGGGGAAGCTGTGGAGTCTCCTACTCTGGAGACATTCAAAACCCACCTGGACATGTTCCTGTGCGACCTCACCTATGTGTTCCTGCTCCAGCAGGGGGACTGGACTAGATGATCTTTTGAGGTCCATTCCAATCCCAAACATACTGTGATACTGTAAAGACCTTTTCTATGTATTAATTTATTTAATAACTAAAAATAGTACTAAATCCCCCAAAATGCCACAAGATAACATTTAACCTGTAAACTTCTATGAGGCTGAAAAAGGTATAGATTGTTTTGATGGCACTGTTTGCATTTATTCATTTATTTTAGGATATCTTGATTTTTACTAAGATCCTATTTTGAGGGTCTTTTTTGAGAGCTTGGCTATTTGTAAATACTTTTCATGCCTTTGGTTAGCATCACAGTAATTACTGTGAAAGAAAAGCAATCTCAGATAAAATACTTGAGTTGCCCTGACAATGACACTAGGTCAAACACATTTTTCCCAACTGTTTAAAGAAAAGAAAGAGAAAAAGAAAAGAAGCTCTGATAACTTCACTTTAAGAGCTGTGCCTTGAAGCTGGCTAGGAGAAGGGGGTGGGGACAGTTTTGTGCATCAACTAAATCTGACCATGGAAATAATGTTTCCCTCACATGACACTAGATTGCTTGTTGTTATGCACTACATTTGATGTGGCAACCTACAGTCCCATCTCAGCAGGGAAATCTGTCACCAGTCCTTTTGTAAAGCTCTTTTGGAAAGAAGTCTTAATTAAACATAAACAGTCTTTTTGACCTTTCTCAGAGGCTTCTTTCCTTCAATTTCTTTCAAGTTTTAGATTCTTTCTACATTTAGCAGGGAAGCAAATGTCCGCAGCTTACCCTTCTCAAACCAAGCAGTATAAAGAATGAGCTGACTTCAACCTCACCGGATACAACCAGGGCAGGAAACCTTTCAGCCTCCACCCCTTGAAGAAGGGATAATAAATGCGTTTAGGAGATCTCAAGAAAAAAAAATATTTTAGCCTTCAAATGTCAGGGTCAAACTCAAATTCTTTTTAGAGCTCATTCTTATAAAAGATGGTTCCACACTCTCACAAATCATGGCTAATATCTGTTTGTGCCAACACCTCAGAGAAAAACACTAGAGCTCAAAGAATGCAGAAATATCCTGTAGGAAGATTTTTTTCCTGCAATTTCTGCTTTATGTGGGAGTGGACAAGATATCCAACTTGACAGCAGAGGTTATTGTCTCTATTTTAATAATTCTCTTAGATGAAGGCGGTAGAAAACAAGCAGACTGCAACAACAAAAATCTTATGAAACTCTTGTATGATGGTAGGAAATGATCTGTCTAGATGTGGTACGGAAGAGCTGGGTGATGTGAGAGTTCGGAACAGCTGGAAGGCAGGTTAAAAATAAAGGCTAAGCAAAGAAATTATGAATGGAGAGAAGAAACTGGGAGTACAGGCAGTGGAAAAAACGTAAATATGACATAAAAAAACCCCAAACCTCTGACCAGAAGGGACAATTGAGTCTGATAACAAGAGAACAAGATGTCCACACCAAGTATGCAGGAGGACAGAAAAATGATGAGAATTGGAAGCTAGATAATATGAGAAGGTAGACATTAAAAAGCCAGGGCTTACGTGTGCAAGCAGACTGGAACTGATTTTGGGATGGGAGGGGGATGGGTACAGGAATAGAAAAAAAACCAAAATGGCTAGCACTGGTTGAACAACATTGAGAAAGAAAACCCAAGAAACAGAAGAATTATTATTGTGGAAACAAGATGGGAAAAATTAGCTGGATTGGACATGACTGTGAAGTCAAGGCTGACAGTTCAACTGTGTTTGAAAATAATACAGTATTCTTAGTTTGTAGGCTAAATAAATATAAATTGCAAGCACTGACAGGTGACGAATGGATGAACGTGTATGTGCATGTATGTCTGAAACTGAACTTTTGAACTCTCAGTCAGAAGCCTGCTAGTTACTGGCTTCAACCAGAATGGGCTAGTTGCTAATTCTGGTCACCTGGACTAAAAATGGGAAGTCCCAAATCCTCCAATTAATGAAAAGACATGAGACAGAATGATGAATTCAGAGGATGACTGTGTTTTACTTCACACATTGATTATTCAGGTTAGGTAAACAGGAGCATAGAGTTCTGCAAGTAGAAGCTGGTGCTGAAAAGAAGCATTCCTGAAAACAAATGGCCTCTGAAATAAAGAAATGGCCTCAAAAAGAAGAATGTGAAGATCTTGGCTGGAGGAACGATCCTGCAAGTAGGAAAATATCCTAGAGATCAGAAAGACACATGAAGACAAATGCCAGCATATGACGTGATCTTCTGTCTGACTCTCCCGAACCAGCACCCATGTCCATGTTGGAAAAGGAAGCTGATACCTAGTGAACATAACTCTGGGTGGGGAGTGAGTGTGTGAGATAATCAAGTTGATAAAAGTTCTAAAATCATTGAATCTTAAAGAAGCCCCAGTATGCAGATCCACTTCAAGTTGTAATTTACTCTGTCTCATCTGTGACAGATACTAACAGTATTCACCTCAAGGAAAAAGAAAACAACAACAACCAGTTCTGCATTTGTTTTTTTGCGCTTTTTTTTTGTTTGCGTTTGCTTTTGGTGTGGTTTTTTTTGTTTGGTTTGGGGTTTTGTTTTGTTTTTATAGTTACCTTTTTTTTCTGTGCTTTTCCAGGCTTTAGGGAATCCAAATTCAGCTGTGCATGAATATGTTTCATGTTTTCAATAAGGCTGTCTATCAGGTCAACTGGAAGACAAAAATATTAACCTTTAGAAGTTTATTCATAATCAAAAATATTTTATGAAACATATCTTTCTTGCAATGATCCTGACTATTGTTACCCTCCTGAACTGAGATTAAAGGATTTAGATGTCCAAACTCTGTGAGTTTACAATTTATTGTTATCTTCTCGATATCAGAAAGTAAGAGTCTCTGAGATGGAGAGCACACAGTTGAGCAATCTCAAGAAGCTAAAATACATTTGAGTTCTCTTGCAACAGAGTCCTCTGAGAGGAATGCCTAAAGGAAGGACTGGTAAGATGGAGAGGAAGAGGACAGTAACTCATAACTCTTCAGGATACCTTCAGCAACGCTGCCTAGAAGACCAAAGCTTCAAGGGGTTAGGGCAGGCATTTATCTTATCCGATTCTTCCCTTTCCTTCTTCTGAGGCGAAACAAAGGAGAGAAAATGCTGAGTTGACTCAAAGTGCAAGTTTGAGTTTGGCTCTTTTCTTGAGATCTAGAGTGTTTTATTTATTACAAGATCATAGGCTCATGGGATAATTCAGTTTGGAAGAAATGGCCCCCAGAGGTCTTACATTCCAAACTCCTGCAACCTGCAGCCTTATCCAGTTGGGTCTAGCCAACCTGATCCACCACTTGTCTGCCTTCAAAGGGGAAAATTTTCTTTACAGCCAGTCTGATTCTCACATTTCAAGTTATGCCCATTCTCATGCTAATACACCATGCACTGCTGTGAAAAACCTGTTTCTCTCTTCTTCAAAACCTCAAAGTTATGAGAAGGCTGCTATCAGGTCCTCCTGAAATCATCTTTCCTCCAGGTTGAATAAGGCCGGTTCTCTCAACCTCTACTCTAAGAACAGGTAGACATGACCACCTTGGTGGCCCTCTGCTTAACTTGCTCCAGTTTGTTTATGTCTTTCTTGTACTGGGCCAAAATGCATTTTATTCTAGATTTGGTCTAACAAGTGTGAAGTAGAAGAAAGAGAATCCTTTCCCCTCGATCTCCTGGCTGTGTTCCTGCTAATAAAGCCCAAAATGCTGTTATTCTTCTCACATTCAGCTTGCTGCCTACCAAGAAATCAAGGTCCTTTTCAGCTTTCCAGTCAGCCTGTAGTGTTGTAAGAGGTTGTTACTTTCCAGGTGCAGGACTTTGCATTTGTATCTTAAAAACTACTCCTTAAGGCTTGAACACGTGATGTTAGAGCTACAGACATCTTCAGGACATTGATTTCAACCCCAGAACTTCTCTTCCTCTTCTCTAAGATTTGTGTTGCATCACAGCAAAGATGAATTGAAGGTTGCTCTTGCAAAGAACGTGAGGCACTTCATGCACTGGCAGTGCCTTCACTGCAAGACAGGTTTTAGATGATCTAGTGGATTGAAGCAAATGCTGTGTAGACCACCAATACACTGGGAAAGAGCAGAAAGTAGCTATACAGCGTAGGATTTGAAGTTCTGAGTTTTCTGCCACTATTAGGATCAGACGTTGATCAGATATGTCTAGGCTCTCTACTTCAGTGTAATGTAGGCTTAAAGGACCAAACAGAGCAATAGAGAGATACTAGTAATGAGAAAGGACCCAAGACAAAGTGCACTATCAGCAGATATTAAATGAATAGAAATGAGAAATGCAAATTCTCAGAGTCTCCCCTCTGTTCCCATGGGCACAAAAGGCCTTTGATTAGAGATTTTACTTCTGTTTTATTACTGTAAAGTAAAAACCTTTAGGCATGAAACGTTGCATTGCAAGCAGAGAAGGTCCTACTGAAATTGTAAAATGTGAAGAAAGAAACAAAGGCAGGGAAGAAAAAAGCTGAGAAAAAAAAGTCCCATCTTGCATCGGTACAGCCAGAATCGAGAACACGGGGAACATTTTCACCTCCAAACCTGCATCGGCATAGCGTGAAACAAGAAATGGAAGATACTGCCAGCAGCAAACTCTGTTTTCAAATGGATGAACATGCCACCAGCAGCAAAAGCTCACAGATCTCTAATCTAACACAGAGCTGTGATTTCACCACAATTTTTTAAACTGGCTACAACGTAATATTTTATCTATAGCTGAAAAATTAATTTTTAAAAAACTTTCTCTTTAAAAATCTGCAAAAAATGCCACTGAAAACTAGGTCTTTTATTTTGACAAAAAACATTATGATTTATAAAAATACGTAAAACACCTGCAAGCATTTAATTTGTAAAGCATTTAGCATTCCTTTTGAAATGCTCACCTTTCAAAGCACATTTCTGCGCATTTTTACTGACAGCTAACAGAGACAGCAATGCGTTTGTAGCAACTTCTTTCAGTGCATCCTTTTTTCTTTCACGGATCTACAAATAATGCAAATACATTACTGAAAAAGTGACCATGTTAGAAGTAGCATTCATATCTAGAAATAAGTTGTCATAATCTGTATTTTCATTTGGATGTTTCATCACTGTATTCCTATCCAGCATACTCCCTCTCTAAATTCATGTTTATAGTCTGTCTGCATTCAAGTGTTCTATTATTTTTTCCAATTAAAATCTTGAAAAAAAAAAAAAATTGCTCCTAAGCCCACTCCTCTTACTCTTTTCTTAAGATTCTACCTTCCTAAACCCCAGATTCCCAGCTCTGGCATTCCAGACTTTTCCTAATAGTCAGGCTTGCCATGGCAGACAGTTCACTGACATGTCTTTAGTGCAAACTCCCTTTCTTCAACACAATGATGAAAAGACATTAAATATTAGTGAACTTCCTTCAGAATAAAATATAATGGGCACAAGGATAATTTTTTTAGATACTCTTCCAACTAGAGGAAAATGGTAGTTCGTCTTATTTTTGTGAGGTCTTTGTGAGTATCATTGTATTTCTAATAACATAAATGTAATCTCTGTACTTTCAAAGGAATATTTATTTGGAGTCATATAACAAAACAGTTGAAAGACAAGGGGCTGTCTGTACTATATATATTATCCAATACTGACATAGAATTTAACGGAAAATGGCATGCATTGTAATTAGAATATAGTAAAATAAGAACTGTTCCTGGATCATCATAGATGGAAAAAACTTAAAGTTCACTAAAAGTACAGCATCTTAAGAAAAACTTAGACAGAAATCTGAACTAGCCATCGGTTTTCACAGATTTTACACCTCTACATAGCACCTTTTTTGTCTTTAGTCCTGTAGCCAGTAATTGCCTAACAATTTTATTTCAAATTTTAATATGCAATTAAAACAACCAAAAAATAATAATTAAAAAAAAAAAAAATCTATGTATGCTCTAGGGTTATCATTTACTGATGTGTACAGTATAACCAGGACTGAAAAGGTTATGGGATGGAGACTAGTAAAATAATAACTTAGAAAAAACAAAAACAAAAAAAAAAAAACCACAAACAAACAAACAAGAACAACCACAAAACCAAAACAACCTCATTGATAAGAACAACTGATACCAAATGAAAGCATCAAAGTATGGACATTTATATCTACCAAAAATTTTCACATTTGGACTACAACTGGTTTTATTACATCCCAAGTGAAATCTCAAAGCTATCACCAGCACAAGATTGTTCTAAGTAAATCAGATGTTTTCCTATACTGATAGGTGGTAGTTTCTATGTAAATTAAAGAATTTATGTGCTTGAGTAGTTAAAAACATAAAAAGCTTAAAGTTTCAACTTGATGCTAATTTACACAACCACTTTACACAAAGTGATGTGCTCCTTCAATCCTGCATAACCTCAAATGTAAATTTTGTGATTTATCTAAAGGCTTTTGCCCTATTCAGTTATTAGTTGGTTTTTATTTTTTCTTAGAACTTAGGAATATTTTAGTCATTAAAAAACGTATTTCCCTGCCAATCTTTTGGGTATTTTCCTTTAATTATGTATTATGTGGCTGATTAGAACTAACCAAATAATTATGGTGAGTTGTCCTACATTTTTATCTTTTTTAAAAGTTTTAATTTCATCTATTTTCTAAATTTTATCTTAAAACATAGCAGAATTCCGTTCTTTCTTGAAGCATGGTCCTTTATACTTTCTTTTCCTTCCTCTGCAATCAAGAATTGTAGTTTATAATAAAAAAGAAAATTTTTGTCAATCATAGGGAACACTTTAATAATTAATAATTAATTGATTATTAACTGCCAGTTGAATTGTAAAAGTAACTATGTAAATTTATAATGACGTCTACCAGCAGATTCTACAGTTTTATACTACTATTAAAGTATTAAAATGAGAATGGAGACTTAAAATTCTTTTTTTGAAATTATGATGTATAATAAATTTAAGATGTCCCATAAATCCACAGCAGTAGTAGCTATGTTAGTCTGCACCTACTGCAAGTTAGCTGAAAGGGAAAAAAAAAAAAAAAAAAAAAAAAAAAAAAATCACACACTTCCTAAACCACTGCTAATTTTATATCTAGAAAAAAAAAGGTAGGGTCTAAATTTGAGACTTTATGTATGGATTATGGTTTCATTATTACTTTTACTTCTGGTCTTGAAAACATGTACACAAGGGTTGAAGTTTACATACACAAAGGCACCAAAACCTTTCAAAATCAACATGTGCATTTGTTAAATTGGTTGTAAGCAATAATGCATATTAGTTCAGGACCTGGTCTGCTATTATAATATTCACACCTGAAGACCAGGTCCTTAGTTTGTATTTGCCATTGCATATCACCTTTTCTGTAGATTTAGTCACTAGGATGATTAATGGATATGACTGATTGTTTGAAAACTCTCTCACAGCCTTTTCTATGTTAGTCAATTATTTGCTTGACTGTTTCTCTTGAAGAAAAATCATATAGAATTTTTTATGTTTTTAAACAGCTTACATTACATCCTGTGGGTTCCTCTGTCAACTGCCACTCAGTGACCACCATGTATATGTACACACACATCTATGTATTGTAAAAAAAAGAGGAACTATTTCTTTCCTCATCTGTTATCCTTTTTTATGGATCATATCAGCTATATCCCTTTCACATATTATGAAGCCTCAGACAGCATAGGTTATCTTTTGAGCTCTTTTATGAAGGAAACGTAACATCCATCTACAGCTCTGAATAGTTCAAGAGCAAGTTAAAGGCTGGTATCTCTTACAATACTCAAAACATGACAGTGTCTGATGTACTTTCATTGGCCTGGCTGCAGTTAATTCTTCATTGTATAGACCTTCTTGGCTGTCACCATAAGAATCATCACCTTTTGCTGGCAAAGACTGGTATTCAGCTGTGTATATATGTATGAAAATAGAGGAATGTGACTTACAAAACATTCTTTCATACAATCACATTTTTTGTGCCAGAGCCAAGGAGTTCACTTTTTGGCACATAAATAATCATTAAATACAAAAATCTGATCATATATTTGGGAAATTATGATATTTCTATGAAATGCCCCTGTTTTGCTGTCAGACTCTCTGAAAATCATGTCCTCACAGGAAATCTCTATGCACTGAAATAATCTGAAATTAGTTATGAAAGAGACAGGGAATTCTAGTTTTAGTGGTCCATACAGTGACACCAAGATCCTCTTAGGAAGTTTCTCTTCCCTAAAAGAGACCAGGTTGTCAGTGGAGAGAACGCTACACTCCAATAAATGCTATAGAGAGAGCCACAGGGGTGTAACGCAGCAGCAAAGGAACACAGGTTATACCACAGATGTTACCAAGAGCAGGACAAGTCTTGGTAGGAATGAGGTTATTCTACAAGAATTCAACAACCATGGGAAGAGAGGAGATCAAGTGATACTAAGACAGTACTATTTTGGTCACACCATCCAATATGCATTAAGACGTCGAAAAAACAGTGTTTTACATAGCAAAATAGTACTGAATATGATTCTTGGAGAAAAATAATGACAAGACACTGCCTGTAGAACATCAGAAATCATAAGCTACATTATGTTATATGAAATCTGCATGTTTCAGACAAACACCACACTTCTAATCATGGATCGCTACTATTGTTACAGTGACAAACACCACATAATTTAAAGAATGACAATAAGTATATAGATAAAAGAACTGATTTGTAAGGGAAAATAAATTAGACATAAGTTTCATGTGTATCTTATTAGTAAGTCATGGAAGATATTTTAACAGTCTCTAAATAAGTCAAGGATGTAAATATAAAGGAGATAAAAGAATCACTTAGGACAGACTATAAAAGTCTAAATAAGAATAATGATATTACATTTAGAGAGACAGAACATTCAAAATAAGTATCTAGAAAAAAACATCTTGTTACCAATATATATTATGTCAAGCAACAAGTCCCTAAAAGAATTAGTGAAAATACATTACTTGGCCAATTAAAAAGTAGCTTGGAGAATACATGAATAAATGCTCCTTACGGTGCAACAACACTGATCTGACACTGTCAGGGACTGAACTAGAAGGCTTAATAATTCATTTTGGTCACAACTTTTTACAAAGGCAGCTGTTAAAAACAACAATGCAGTCATTTATAATGGGGATAAATATGTCTTGAACCTTAAAAATCTCATTACATGTTTGGAAAAGCAGAAAAAAAACATATTGGTATTTGACCAAACATTATCTATGTATCATCTCCTCTACATAAGATTTCACTCCATGCTGTTGCAGCACAATTGCCTTGCAAGGCACTTCCTAGAAGTTGCTTCTTTGCAACTGTTCCAGCTTATTACACAAATTACAAAAATGAGCGTAAGAGACATCTCAAATTAAAGAAGTCTTGGTTCATAACTGGAAATAACTGATTTTTCATTAGGTAACTACTTTCCTTTTTAATAGAATACAAAAATGTAAAAATATATCCCGCAATCACATGTCAAATTTTAAATACCTGAATAATTAATTCAGTAAGCTGAGTTACTGATGCCTGGCATCCTTCAGTGTGATCCAGAAGAAAGCTAATAGTTGTATTCTGACATAAACTCTGTTTATCTTGGAGCTGTCTTCTTCCTTCCTCATTTAAAAGGGCAGAGAGGAACTGTAGACTAGCCATATACAAAGCAGGATATGTGGTTGACTGATGAATACAATCACATACGGTATCTGAAAGGTTAAACAGAAAAATAAAAATTCTGAATAAAGCTTAAGTGCTTCAGAACTCAGAAAGACTTATCAAAGAAAGTGTGAGCCAAGAAGCAACTATACCCGTGCATTGCCCAAAATTTCTACAAATCCCATACATTTGATAAGTCTTTAAAAAACTAAGAAAAAAAAATAGTTTTACAAGTTTGAATTAATTGCTTTGCATTATTTTTACTATAAAACAAGAAAAGCAATTTCCATTTGCCAAATTACTCATTTGTTTGACACTCTTCTGAACTCTCCTCACTTCATTCAACAGCTTACCAACAGTACCCATCAGATCCTTTGTGTGCAATTAGATTTGGATTCACCAAATCACATGCACCTGGCTGAAATCGCAAGCTTGAATGGACTATGTCCATATTTCAGTATTGAAATATATCAGAGAATCTTGGTGACCAAGAGCCATGAGTAGGCAAACAACCAATGAAGGAATAATTAAACAAACAAAACAAAACTCAAACAAACAAAGCAACAAAAAAATATTCCACAAATAAACAAAAAAAAACCCACCAAAACACCAAAAATAAACCCTGTATAATAATCGTGAAATCCTTTATCTCTTATCTCCCCTCAAAACTTTGCTTTCTTTTCATACAAGATACAAAAACTAAACCCATATAAAGAAAAAAATTAAGTGCTAATGGATCTACTCAAAGGTGCCATATTTGGTTCCCGTTTACAGCTAGAATCACTAGTCCATATATGTAAACAAAACTTGTGAATTTATCTGGCAATCTGAAAGTTAGTCAAATAATATAAGAAAGAATTACAAAAATCCAATGAATGGAAAAAGTCAGTCAAGTTCTAGACAAATTTGGTTTTCATTCTGGATATGCCATTGGTAATTACTTAATAGCATCTAAACAGGAATGCCCCTCATTTCTATTTGTTTATTTGTTTTATTAGGTGCTATGTGAAAACCCATCCAAGAATAATTATTACCAATTACTGCTGTACAATGATTTGCAAACGCTGCTGCCACGGATGGGAAAGATATTTGGCCACACTTCCACAATAATGTAGCTAGAAGGTTGAAAATGTCTGCCCATGTTTCATGAAGTACAGATGTTAGCTCGGTATCTGCAAAGATAATACAGAAAAAAAAAAGTCAAACCATCTGCACGTGTGCACAAAGCTGGATAGCTAAGCCTGACAACAACTGTCAATTTAAATGAATGTGGTATATAAATGAGGGCACCTTCTGTCTGACTATACTGGAAACAAAGTACTTCATTACCTAAGCCATCTTTGCAGCGAATGGAAAGAATCATGAAGGTGTTTCCCAAGAGAGGTTTCAATAGTTCATCCTGGATTACAAGTTGAGAGTCAACCAATATACATGATTTCAGAAGCCTGGACACAGATGACAAGTACTGAAGTAGTGACAATACCTGTTAAATATTTTTAAAAATATATGAAATAAGGCCATATATTTGTACCTTCCACATATTTTTTTATTTAAATACTTAAATTACCTCAACGGATTCATAACATTTTGAATTAATATACACCATTTAAAAGAAATAACAGGATACAAATTAAAAAATTGTTCTCCTAATTTTTACTGTTGATGATTAAACAGAATTCCTAGTCTGGAAACACATGTGAAATCAGTTTTCTAGTGACAAAGAATAAAGTTCCCTGTGAGAAAGTCATGACTCATTATATGCACAGCATCATATTCTCTGGAAGCTCACAGAGAAAACCTGTTATAACAATGGTCATTAATATTGACGAACATACGTGTATTTCCTGAAAACAGCAGCTCATTTTGAAGCTTTAGGGAAAAAAAAAAATATTCTTGACATATTTATTTATTTATTTATTTTCACAAGATTTCTTCAGAAATACTTTCTTAATAATTCAGGTATCTTTCTTCAAAGCAAATTTGAATGCAGTGCAGCAGAAGCTTTTGGAATGGTGCTGTGCCATGAACTTAGTATGTCCTACATGTTATATACATAGAGTTAAATTTGATACAAAAGTAGTTCCATCGGCAGTAAATCTACATGCTTCACATACATAGTTCTCAACTACTTCTTCTGTGTCTGCAGGATTGGAGACAAAGGAAAGCAGACAGGTTTTTTGTAGAAAATAAATATGAAATCTGCCAGTAACTATCTGGCTTGCACTTCAGTATTGTACAAAGAAGTTCTATTGCTCAATCTGTGTAACTACTAAACCCTATTTGTATTTTTAAAACACAATTTTTTTTCCGTTTGATGGTTCTAGGTATAGTTCTAACACAGAAATTAATTGTTCTGTGTTGAATATAACGTGGTTTATTTTCTCTTAAACCTTGTCAAAAGCAGAGAGATTCACATGAATGTAGCCTATAACAGTGCGTCTGGACTATGTAAATGAACACAGACTACTCAAACATAATCAATTTCATAATTTAAAAAATTAAAAAGTAACAAGTGGTTCTCTCACCTGAGCTTTTACATCTTCTATATGACATGGATGACCCAATGGAGCTTTCAGTTCCAAGATACATCTCCCAATCAGATTAGCACTCACAAGACTAAAATAAAATAATTTGGTTAGAAATACACTTAAATAATGAAACATTCTACTAACTTAACATTCCATAGAAAAGAACATTCTAAATTAATAGAGTAAAAATAAATTATGAAGAACTTCTTGAAAATAATGGAGTTCAGCAGTAAGTCTAGCACAAGGGCAACTATAGTAGCAGTAAGCTGTTTCAAAACAGTTTGACTAGCATAAATTCCAATGGCTGTTACCGCACTGTTAAAAATTGTTTGTTTATATTTGATTACTTATTTCCTTTCCTGTAGAGGAATAAGCAGCTCTGTAATAATATAAACTGTATTCAAACAAGTTTGTTTTTTTTTCATTAATTGCAGTATGAAGAGCAATTACAAAAGCTCTTGAAAACCTTAAAAAACCCTGAACTAATTTTCCTGCTTCACTTCAGGACTTCCAAACACTTTCTACAGTTGAAAGAATTTGTTTTGATGCAAGTGGAAACATGGAATATAATCTGAAGCCTATTTTGAAGTGGTTCCTTCTTGAAAAAAAAAAAAACCACTAGGGTCTATGATCCAAGACTCTCCCAAATCTGGCCAGCATTACTTACTCTATTTTAGTTTTACAGCCCTTTTCTCATCCTCAAAATATTGCATACAGTTCAAAGAAAAAAAATCATAGAATGAATCTAAATGACCTGTAATTCTGAATACCTGACTATATCGTGTACTGTTCTACGAAAGAAAACAAAATTAAAACATTACCCTTCCAAAAAGGATGACAAAATTGTCATCTAGACAAAAACCTAAATCATTACCAGAGGAATACAGTAGTCCTGTAGAAGACAGACACCACAAATGGAATCATAAATATGACTACCTTTTTTGTGAAAAAAATAAATAATCCAAATTCTTTTCTTTTGTTGATTGTATTTTTAAGAACAGGCATTTTTGAACACGTCAGAAGCAAGAAGTGATCAATATATTTAAGAGTTTTGGTAAGAAACACTAGTAGATCTTGTTTCAAACTTTTCACCTCTATTGTTACACCTTGTTTGTGATTCAGCAGTTATTGATCTCATACCTGCTGAGAGCTGTTAGCAAATGTGCTCGCTGAAGAGCAATTCCAGTGTCTTTTGGTGTGACAACCAGCAGGTTGTGCAGAAGGCTGCAAACAGCTGACAAAAGGGCAGGTGTGACTACAGCACGCTGTTTAGACAGAGTAGCAGACATCGGAGAATCATGTTGACCTAGGGATTCTGTCGTGGTTGTATCACTTTGACCTACAATGCGTTTATTGAAAAAAGAAAAAGAAAAATACACTAAAGATTAATTAGAGCTGTTACATAAAACAAATTGTTTGTTCTTTGTCACAAAATATCCAAGTTCCCTCTACATTTAAAACAGTATATTCTGGAGGGAGGAAAAAAAAAAAAAAAACAAACCCCAAACAACAAGAAATCAGATACAGGAAAAGTGTTATTTAAAACAGTTCTGAAATAAAAGGTTCCTTCTACAAAGTACTAATAATCATTTAACAGTAAATTTGGAAAGATACAAATTTTTACATTTTTCCTGAACAGAAAAATATTTTATATTTGTAGGTATCTGTCTCTACATATATCACTTTATATTTTTGTTACATTATTTACATTTTTATCTTTCTACATATAAAGAAAATTATACATACACCTGTGTGTGCATGCATGCATACACATGTGCATGTGTGTATACAACAGCTTCACCAAAACTGAATGTTTTGAAAGGGTGACTGGACAACAGGAATAGAACCTAAGTCTTGAGTTACATTTCAAGCAGTATCAATCATTTTCACTTATTTCTGTCAGATGTATTTCACCCTATTTCATTTTAAAATATGTTTTTCATGTTTGCCTTCCAAAATAACCAGTAGAAGCATCAATGGTGATTGTTGCACCAATACACAAGCTTTACATTCCTGTAGAAATGGGCAGGCTAATACATCACATTCATGATTACATTCACAAACTCAAACTTTGACTTACCTTGTGCCATAAGCCGATCAACTACAGTTTCAGGAATAAAACTGGTTGAATTTTTTGGGACTATTGCTTGAAGCTCAGTAACACTGCCCAAGGAAGGTGATGCAGACTGAATCTAGAAAGACATAAAAAGGAAACTAGTTGACTCCAGCTTATAGAGAGCAGACTTGTACTTATATTTCACTTGGGGTGAGAGATTGGGGAAGGAGAAACACCAACCCACCAAAACCAACAAACCCACACAATCAAAAACTATGTAAAAATTACTATTACATATAGTATATGTGTATATATACAGTTATACATATATCCACCAAATGAAGCTATTGAAAGATGTACAATATGAGAAGTCTGAAACATTTAAGTTAAAAACTGATTGATGCCCATATTACTGGAAATTCCTCCTCTTCATCCTTCTTTTTCACCCATATAATTGACTCAGTCTACATTTGGACTAAGATAGAACAGCATTATCGAACCATTTAATGCACTATTTGTTCTACTGAGAACTTCAGCACTTGTCCATCTGTAACCGGCCATGTTCAGATAACCAAAAAAATATTAAAAATCACAGGCACGTTAGTCATCAGCCAAAGTTGAAATCCCAGAGTCTTTTCAGTTCTGGGTACTTCTCTGAACCTTAGTCATGTGACCCTTACAAGTATTCATTTAATGGTGAAGATATGAGATATTTACATGCAGTAGATAATTTTACTGTCATACTATCATGCACCTTCTACCAATTCTACATTATCTATCATATGATTAATTTTGCATGCTTTCCAAAGTTCTTAATGCTATTGTGTTTAGAACCACAAGCTTGAGACCAGAAGACCCAGAGTGTCCAGCTTAATAATATGCTTTTATGACACAACAAGACATGTGACCTGTTTCAGAGTATGGGATAAGTATCTTTCATGTCAGGTCACTTTTTCACTTCTGTTTTTTTTGTTTTCTAGCTGGACATTTCACACCAGATAAATCTGCTTCAAGAGTGTCACTATACAGTGTAAAGAATACAGAACATTGGGTAACCCAATGAAATCCCGAGACAGTCACAGTGAGATTTCTAAGGAAGACAGAGAGATTTCATAGATTTTCTTTTTAAAGTTTTATTACAATATCGGCAGGAATATTTTTTTTACCTAAGGAAAAGTCAAAAGTTACTTAATTGACAAAAATGTCAGAGGGAAGGAAATCACAGATTACTCCCTTCCTAGCTATTGTATCCTTGCAGTTAGGTCACTGCTTTCCAGGCTTGCCTTTGATTTACTCAGCAGCATTTTGAGCTACATAAATTCTGTACTTAGCCTTTTCTAATCCCCTAGAAGGTTTAACCCTACCTCCCACACCCATCACTTCCAAATATTGTTAGGCTTCCATCAGCACATCTTTACTTGAGATCAGAGGCCCTGCACGAGCTGAAGGTTGCCACCTTCATGCTGTAGTTCCCCTCTTTCCCCCTTTTTCCTCTGGTTTCCCACTAGTGCCCATTCTACAGTCTCAAATCTTTCTCCTCACACATGTGCAATTGTTCCTCAAAAAAGCCAGAAGGCTATTGTAACAAGCTACAGTAAGATTTGAGATGTGTGTCTGTAACCCAGGATTTGTATATAGCTTGGGTGACATAAACACTAGGACATACTTGGCTAAATAATTTTCTTGTTAGCAAAATGCCATACCAAACTGTATCAAACAATTGAAATTCAAATTCTGTTTAGATTATACAAATAAAATCCATACTTGCCAACTGAAATGATTTAAAGTTTCATGCTTGCTGATTTAAATAATTATTAAAATCCATTATTTATATTCAAGTAAATCAATCCATCTTGACACATGGTAAATTCTGTATTTATTCAACCCTACACTTCAATTCCAAGCATTCTAGTAAACGACAAGAAACATAATTTTTTCTTAAAAAATACAAAACCATATGCAACTTCTAACAGTCCATATAGTTCTGCACCAAGTAAAGCCCTAAAAGGAATTATTACTATGCTGAGTCATCATAAAGATATTATTTTAAATTTATACAAGCTTTCACATATTAGTAAATAATATCTTCTACATTGCACAACAATTCTTTCTCCATCTGCTAAAACTGTCTAAACACTTTGGGTAAAGAAATAAAAATAAGGTCTTAGATATGCTAAAAAAAAAATCAATAAAAGCTTTATCTGGTTAGAAAAATATCAGCTTCCTGTGCTGATAGAACATTTATTGGTAATTACTTCACAGTGGGAGATGGGTCAAAAACAGAAATTTTCTGCTGTCTTAACAGAAAACAGAGTGACACAATGAAGTTGTTTCCACAATGCTCTGCATTTCAGGAAGGAAAATATGTTACTGCTTTTGTAAATCACCTTTGAAAAGGATGAACTGGGGTTCTGAAACATTGTATTGTGTAAAAGATATTTGCTAGTGCCA
The DNA here is from genome assembly GCF_037038585.1 of Patagioenas fasciata. NCBI lineage: Eukaryota > Metazoa > Chordata > Aves > Columbiformes > Columbidae > Patagioenas > Patagioenas fasciata. The sequence continues at coordinate 60,337,246 of NC_092521.1, forward strand.
CCAAGTTCCTTCTGGGAGTAATGAAGCATTCTGCTGCTTAACAGTGAAACAAACAGGCTTTGGAAAAGGGTTTAATTGGGGAAAAGAAAGGGTTGTATGTAGTGAGAGATAACAACTGCAGATTAGAACCAATATAAAAGAATACAAAAGTTATTTGAGTGGAAATACAGGAGAAATACGAAGGTTTTGCCATTTATCTACTACATATGAATAAAAGGTCTTTTCTTAACCTCTAGTACAAAAATCCCTCTAGCATTGCTTTAATAGGCTTGCTGCGATTAATGCTATTCAGTTCTCTTTTCAAAGGTTTAAATCACTTGACTGTATAGCACTCTGGTAATCATGGTTGCACAAAATAAAGCACACATTTTTATAAAATAGCAAGAAGATTTTGTAGAAAAGGATAGCCATGACTTAAAGCTATCTGAGCAATGTTTGTAGTTTAACCTGCATCATTTTTAGCTCAAGTTTTGAAATAACTGCTCATTTCACTAAGCTGTCCTAGGCACAAAACAGCCCTAGTGTACTTATGCAATGTGAAGCAAGTTGGTATCTCTGTGCTGGTTGGTGTTCTCAATCATATGTACTAAAGACAAAAATGTTGGTTAAAACAAGAAAAAGGATTTGTTCTCTGTAATGATAACCTAACTTAGTGTTTAAACTATGAATTCCATAAAGACAAAGATTTTTAATCTTTTCAGCATCGGACTTTTTGTTCACATTCCAGTTTACAGAAAAATAAACTTGACAAAATTCTGTAATCCACCAAGATTTTAAAGGCACTAAATAGAGTGCATATGGTCTTTTGCATGACCTTGAATCACTGATTTCATTCCCAACATCACCATTTTTTACTGTATAAAATGGGCAAAATTGCACTTATGGCCTGTGCAAGACCTAAGCTAAAAAAGAATAATTTCTGTTAGTAATGTACTTGCTTTTAATTTTCTCAATTGTATTTTCTGCAAATCTGGGGAAAAAATTGTGGATGGGGAAAAAAGGATGAAGTCAAAAAGTAATTTAGATACTATTTGCACTTAAGGTTACATGAACACTGTGTGAAATAAGCCTTTGATAACAGATAGTTCAATTAAAGTGTTGATTACATGAAATATGAAAACAGAGAAAACTAATTGTGTCTTTTTGTCAGAATTGTTTTCAAACATCAAAGAAAAGAAATTCAGCAGGCCTTTTCTCTTCATAGGAAAGAAATTCACATAATTCAATAAATTTTGCTTCTGCAAAGATCTTCAGGATGTGGCTCACTGAAACAAAAAGCAGTTTCAGCTTCCTAGACCAACCTTCATGAAATGAACGGATATGGAAGTATATAGAAGAATATTTTTTAACACGTCATTGAAATATTAGAGAAGCGCTTCCGAAAGAAACAAGTCTACTTGGTTTGATAGCTAGTAACTCTCAATTATTTGTGGCTTTGTCATGATATCTGTAACATACAGACACAAAACCCCACAAAAACAAACCAACCCACATTTTTCCATTCACTGCGACCTGCAGACTCCCTTTCATCTGTGATGGGGAAAGCATGCCATCTAGTGGGCTTGGAATAACTGCATCATCCTGGAACCACCAATACATAAGATTCAGAGACAAACTTCTACAAACTTTTGGTAATGACTTTGTAAATGCATTTCTTTTTCCCATACATCAAAATGGAAAGCTTTGAGCCAAACTTGTGGGAACAGAAAATGTGAAGTTTTATAGGAAAAAACTGAAAAAGTATTTCCAAACTTTACCAGATAGACACTTGCTAGTCATTAACTGCCCTCTAAAATACGGTTTGTAGCCACAGTTCCCTTCCTCTATCTTTCTTCTAATAAATACTGGCATTGGAACATCAGACCTCTACATTCTGCCCTCCAGCTTGGAAAAATACCATCTGTCATGTCAACCCTTGTATTTTTCTAAACGTAAGAAACTTAGTTAAAAAACAAACAAACAAACAAAAAATGAAAAACAACCAAAAAAACTCCAAAACAACAACAAAACACACAAAACAAAAACCAACCACAAACAAGAGTTTACAGATGCTAAAAAGGTCCATGAAACACAAACAGAAATAAAATTAACTTCTATAAATGACAATCGAAGTTTTAATGTGAAATCTCCATGTGTATCAGGGAAGAAGGAAAACCAAACAAAACAAAAACCAAACTTCAATAAAACTCTCTTACATTAGCTGTTAAGAGCATCATCTTAGCAAATATGAAGTCTACAATATCTGGAAGACTCATACAAATGAGCGTATCTCAGTATTACACTGCGCTTTTCATTATAAATGAGTTGTAGCTCCATCATTCTATTTAACAAATGGGCAATGTTGCATGCCTTTATGTTAAATTATGATGCTACTTTACACATATAAATAAAAATGCATAATTTTGATCTAGTAGAACTATTTTTTCCTTTTTTTTAAGCTACTGAAGCAAATCTCATGCAATGAACTCTTCATGAGAACTGAAGCACAATTTTAAGTAGATTAGACAGTCAACCCTGTCGAGAATTGCTGAAATGAAACTTTTCCTCCAAGTAACAGGAACAACACAAGATGAAATTACTTTTCAACTTCTACTTGTATAAGAAAGTGGCACTTGAATTATTCAGTAAAAAGCAATTTGGAAACAACCATTTTAGACAACCCAAGATTCCTGCATAAATGTTTTTTTTAAGCTGTATTCATGTTAGCATCTACTTCATGATTTACACGCACTTTCCCTTAATTTAGTTTCAAATACTCAAATTTGAATATTCATGTTTAAAATTACCGTAAGGTTTTTTGGTGGTGGGTTGCTTTGGATAAATGAAAATAAAATTCATCAATAAATTTCAGAAAAAGAAAAATTTCAGCTTAAAATTACAGTGTGTTTTTTCCTCAATATTAAAAACATGCCAGATAACAGTCACAGTACTAGACAGTCATATGTTCATCAGAGTCAAAACAGTAAGGAAAAATTATAATTGTGAAATATTTTGAGAAAAAATTCAACACTAGCTTCTCTATGTTTTTATTTTCATCACGATCCACAGCAAAACTGAACAAAACAATTTAGTCAATAGAATAAGATAGTGTTTTGTATTTCTTTATCTGTCTTTGTCATATCAGCACACCCACTGAAAAGAAACTTTTGAGCTAGGATATTACATATCTATATTACAATAGTTTGTTATTCATAAATCAAAAATTTTTGAAGAAAACATAAAATTATAAACATGGATTTCAATGTAACATGTCAGAGTTTTCTTGGAGTTACGCTGCAGTCTTTGAAAATGTATGATTTTTATCAGGTAACTAATGAATGTTATAAAAGCTTCCTCCGCAGCCTGATCTGATATTGCAAACGTATTCTGGAACTGGAAGAATGTATTTCAATTTCTCTTCCTTTGCATTTGCCATCCTGTAAGACATCATATGTTTACAGCCTTTCACTGCAGTAATCATCCCAGTCAGAGACAAATTTTTCAAGCAGCCACCTGCTTGCTTAGATTTTTCATGGCTATTTTGGGTCTTGCAAACATTTTTGTATTTTATAAAACCATTTTCAGAATGTAGAGTTTATTATGACACAGAATATAATTTTAACTCAATGTACATCTGTGGTTTTGATTGATCCAGTTCTGTAGCTGCGTAGCTTAAATATAGGTTCACTCTGAAAGGACAGTTTGGATAAAAGCAGAAGTGACAACTATAGATGGAGATGACTGCATTTTGTCAATAAAGCCAATTACAAAGAAACCTCTAGAGAACATGTCTTGCTGTAAGAAGTTGCAGAATTCAACACTGCTTTATGCATTTAACCAGTCAAAGTAAGCTATTTTTGCTCAGGTAAATAACCCTACAGGTTTTCTTTAACATGTTAAAGCTACTTCAGTGTAAATTTCAATTTAGCCTTTTAATTTTTCCATTTAATTTCATTTTGGTTTTTTTCTTATTTTGTTGGTGTTTTTTATCATTTATAAGAATGCAAACTTTCCTTGAAGCATTTTGTGTATAACTTTATATTTAAAATAAAGAGATTACTCTACAAGTTACCATAGTTTCAGATGTTGACTGAGAACGTGAAGATCGGCTTTGACTGGATGGAGCCTTCCAAAGATTAAGAGAATCATCAAAATCTGTAGGAAAAAAATGTAAAATCATATTTAAACAAAAATATTTTTGTTTTTCATTACCAGACCAAAAGAGAGTAAAACAAGCTTTTCAAATGATTGTTTTAATGAAAAAGAAAAGTTGCCAACCACAGTTATCCTTCTGAAGACCTCAGAATATAAGTTTTCACACATTGTACCTACGCATTCTTATCCAGCAAATCCCTTGAATAAACAGAAATTAAATAAAATATAATTTTCAGCTGAAACATAAAATAGTTTGGAAAAACTTGCACTTAGCTCAAACTTGTATAGCCTTTACTCATTTAAAATAGTTCAGATTTAGTTTTACTTAAAATTTAATAGTACAAAAGTGTTTAAGATACTGGGGTCTCACAGCACAAACATACTGAACAGATGACCTTGTCTACAAAAAACAAAACTCGCATTTTAAGAGAAGCAGTTTCAAGAAAACTCATTCATAAATATAATGAAAGCAAAAATCACCTTGCAAATCTCTGTTGGAACAAAAATGCCAAAAATTTTAAAGGACAAACCTGTCAATAATTGGATCTAAGGCTTTCATATACTTAGAAAAGGAAACAGCTAAGAATAAAGTACTAGATTACACAGATTCTGAGTGCAAAACCCACCAAAAGTAGGAGTCCTATATATATATCTTAGCTAAATACTAAACTGAGCTAAGTAATTTTATGTTAAATATAACTTTGCGGATGAGATTTTTTTCATATTACTGAAAAATGTGAGGAATATTGGGATAAAATTACAAAAATAGTTTCAGGAAGATAAAGCAAGATCTATTAAGAGATGACAAAAGACCTATTAAAATGCGTAAACAGCGATAACTCAATTCTGAACATATGATTGAAGGATGTACAAGCCTTTTGAGTACTATAGCTTTAGAGATGGAACAAACATAGTCTTGTTCTCCCTTTTTTAAATAAACAAAAACTGTGTTTCTTGTTCCTGAAATATCACCAATTACTCTTTCCCCTTGTTTCAAAGCTCCTGGAAATTTTTTTTTTTTTTGGCTTTGCTTTTCAATGGCCTGATAAAACACATCTCAGCTATTCACTGAAAAGTTCTACAGTCATGGAGTTTAAGTTGCTCTTAAATAAGATATTGCATCAGCTAATAGAATTGCTAAGAGGCACAAATAAGAGGACCATGTGAGGAGTGAAATGTGTTGGATTGAAAAAAAAAAAAAAAAAAAAGTCACACCTACAGATTAAAGCAGCCACAGAAGAAATTGAGGATTTTTATGGCTGGAATTTTGTATAGTGCTGAGGTACTTCTCTGATAACTCAGTGAGCTAACCAAAAATATTTATTTTCCTTGGGTCTGTCATGAAGTCATAACTTGGTAGGGGAAATAGCATTCCTTCTTTTGTTCATGCTTCTGTAACATAAGCTTAACAGCAGCAAACCTACAGGAACTGTTTAAATCTGTAACCTTCAAAGACGGAAATACAGAAACTTAGGCACACAAAAAAGTAGGAAACCAAAAAGAAGGAACTCAGTAATTTTCCCTCCCTTTAACAGCTTTTACTAATTGAGTTCTCTGAAGAATTTCCTAGCTTTCTATACTTAAGACCATAATCTATATTTAGACAGTTAGATCTGAGATACTCCAAGGGTACACAGGTAAAAAAAAAAAAAAAAAAAAAAAACCCAAAAAACAAACAAACAATTTGAGTATGACATTTGAGCAGTCTATGAATTAAATTATATCTGAATGTCTCAGAATGCAGCTAACTCAAGTAAATTAGAGTCCACTCCTACTCATCTTTTTAAGTTGAATACATCAAAAAACAGAAGTAGGAGTCTTAGAAACAGTCCATGTATTTCTTTTTCCTAAATTTTCATTGTACTGGTCTGTTATAAAGTCAAAACTGTAAGAAGTATTTTAACCCCAAATATTTGCAAGAAAATGTACTGCAGAACCAATAGTTACCATTCATAACATTTTGAAGCTGTAAATAACAGCTCAGAGCTTTTCCTGAGATATTTTAAACTAGTGACTTGTCTACTTCTTAAATCCTCAGAGCAATATTTTGACTTAATAGCATATTTATGTTCATGATTTATATATTCAGTTTCAGCTCACTCTTAGTAAGAATTATTTGAGGTACGTTACTCAAAAATAGAAGTTATTCAAGCAGGTTTAAAATGCTACAAGATTACATTTATACCACATACCAGTTATACCACCTTTTTCTACAATGAGGTTGTTTTCCTTGGAAGATTTCAAATCAAACATATAGCATCCCAGGTAACAGTGTTTCACCATCTGATTCACATGTTCATAGAACTGGCAGTGATACAAAAGGGCCTGAAGAGCAGGTTTTCCTGCCTGAGAGAGGCCAGATTCTTCATCATGTACACAAGGACCCTGAAGACATGAAATTCACACACATCATTTAAAGGAATGTTTTACATCAACTATTGAAGCCCCCCAAATTAAGCCTAATACTGTGCATATGTGCATACACATGGCTGGTTTACGTGCTGTAATTAAGAGATTCCAAAAATCAAACCTAAGTTTTATTAGGGCTGAGCTAAATCATAGTATTTTACAAAAACTGTCATGATATAGGAAAATGGAAGTAGTTATTAAGCTCCTGCGAAATTTGTTAACAGCTAAGTGGAAAAGTCATGGAAAGTTGTAAATGGGTGGTTTTAAGGGAGTATATGAATCAGGAGACTTTACACTTCTAATTTCGCATTTAATTCTACTTACAGATATCAACTAATGCAAAAGTTTTCTTTATAAAAAAGAGCAGACATACTCAGATAAGAGTAAATATCATGAAAAGGTCATTCTGTTGTAAAGTATACCGCCATTATACTACATCTAGCCATGTCAATCTACTACGATGAAAGATTTGTTAAGAAAACAAGACATAAAAAGAAAGAAATTCTCTTTGAAGAATGCTTTTCAGTCATTTCTTTTTAAATGCAGACTTCAGGGAAAACTTTCTAGAGCAGTAGATTCACACCTGAAAAGAAAGACTTCATAGTCTTATCTCAAATAAACAGTTTGATTTGATTGCCTTTGTTACAGTATTTCTCTAGTGTTTTCTATAGTAACAGAAGAAAACAAGTTTTATTAAGCTACAACAGTTTTACACTGACCATAAAAATTAGAAGTGTTAATTGGTAAAAGAACCCAGACTGGGAAAAATTCAAATCAATTACATTCTGCAAGGCAGTTTTAGGTTATCTCGCAGTACTTCAAAAATAAACAAGTCAACATTATGGAAAGAAAATTTGACAGTGCTAATTAGAAACTTTCTCTGGCAGTCAGGAGAGAGCAGAGGTAGATCAACTGCAACTAAGTAATTTGAAAAACACTACGTGTCCTCAAGAGGCACCAGATCTCCTGCAATCCCTTCACTTACACTGAGTACAGGCTTACTTTACAAAAAAACAAAAAAAAACCAGATCAAGTAGGAGCAGTAAAGCCATTTTGTGTTACAGGATATGTTCAAGCCAGCTTTAGATGGCTACTATTTTTTTTTCTGGTTTCTGTAATATATAAAGAGCCTATTTTCACTATTTGCCTTTTGTGCCAATTAACAGAGAACCTGATACGACAGTTTGAAGACGAATGTACATTCCATGTAAACTGTTTACAATGAATTATGAAACCGTATTAATACACTGTCAGCAATATACTTAGACTGTTTCAACTATAACAAATACATACTTCGGAAATTGTGTTAAATTTAGTCAAAATTTTACTATCCAGAACTGTCAGTTCAAAAAGCTATGCCAGATACTTTATTGGACAACAAGGGCCAGATCAACTAGATAACAGCAACGCTATAGACATTCTCATGAAGATACCAGCCTACAGACTCAATTTACAGCCTTTCCTTTTCCAGCCCTATTCTCCTAAGTGATAAAATGATAGTGCATTACTTTGGCTATGGTACATTATTCCTGCTGTTCACCCAGATCCACTTAATAGCTCTCCTTTGAACTTGCTCATATTAGAATCAAAAGACAAACCATCTGATTCAGTGCTAGAACTGAAAAGAAATAAAAATGAAACAAAGCAAAATCTGAAATACAGAATTTGATCCTGGTGGTATCTCACAATTTTAACTGTTGTTTGTATTTTCAATAGTTTTAATTAAACAGTTACCATAAAGTGAGATTTTATAATAAGTGTTCATGCTGAAAGTTATTAAGTGATGAGTAATTTCCATTAAATTGCACTTCTTAATAAGAAGCACATTGACTCAAAGCTTCTATTAATTACACTGGAATCCATGCAGAATTCTGCAACTGGATTCAGTTTTTGTCACCTCAATGTAGCTGTTCAAATGTTTAAAAAAATACTAAAAGGCAACTTTTAATAGAGTTTATATTGACAAGTGACAATAGCTGCCCTTTGTGAATCGCCTGCTGTTATGAATTTAAATAATTACTATTTATATTGATAAAATATAATTAATAAGCAATAAGACTGAAACAAGGGGCAGATTCATAAGATTACTTGAATAACTTCCTTTACAATCAGATATAAAGAAAAGACATTCTAAAATGCAGCTCTGCAAGAAATAGCATAATTGATTTTGGGTGCAGCTGAATCCTATTAGTTATCCTAGCAAAATAGGAACAATGTCTTTCAGCACTAGCTTCATCTTTTGCACAAAGGAACAGGTAAAAGAGGATATGGTTCCATCTGCAAATTTCTTCAAAAAAGAACATACACTATTCTCGTATAGGTATGATCTCATATACTGAAAGGAGCAAGACAGACAGAAAGAACAGGTATCAAGGCCACAAAAATTTGAAAAATTGGGAACTAAGATCCAAAGATCTTCACGTACAATGAACCAGACTTGCTGAACGTAACACGAGATGACTGACTCAAGATCAGAACTGGAAAAGTCTCCAGGAAATCTTACCAGTTTGTATAAATATCTGATGAGAGCAAATAGAGACAGACTCTTCTCATTGGTATCCAGTGACACGACAATAGGCAATGAGCAAAAACTGAAATATAGGAAGTTCTATTTAAACTTAAGAAAAACCGCTTTCCCTGTGGGGCTAGTGAAGCATTAGAACAAGTTGCTCAGAGAAGTGGTGAAGTTTTCATGCTTGGAGATAGTCAAAACCCAACTGGACACAGCCCCCTGCTTTGAGCAAGGAGTTGTATTTTTAATAAGCATTTAAATTGACATAAGCAACGAGCCGCTTTGTCTGTGTTTGGAAAAAGTTATTTTTCATATTTCTTTCAAAACATTTCATAAACATCACATTCTAAGAATTTATTCTTTCCCATACCCCTCAAATCATGTTGCATTCCAAGTGTGAGTAAAATAAATGACTAATTTCTATCCAAAAGCATTAATGATACGACATAAATAAGCAAGTTTCCTACAAGCCAAAAGATACTATGTCCATTAAATGCAACATATACACAAGCTGACTTTGGTTCTTTTCTTGAGCTCGCTGGAAGTTTAAAGAAGTTTACCTATTCATGTATTTCTCTTTCCTAAATGTCACACTAGATGTCTCATTTTTTAAGTTTATATTTTATAGGTATACTGACATAAGTTTTGATATCAAATATCTGTCTGTGACTCTATGACATTTCTCATTGTTACCATTTAGCCCTGGGCCAGCAGCAGCTGCTTTCTCTTGCCTTTCCTTCCATAGGGATCAGGATGAGAAGAAGCAGAAAGACTTGTGGGTTGACATGGAAACAGATTTAATAGAACAGTAAAGAAAGAACAGTGATACAGAGCAATACTTAGCTGCTGGAACGTGCACTGCCAGCAATGAGCCAGAAGGCAGACACTGTGAGCACAGTGAGTCCAGCAAAATGCAGAGATTACAGCAGGTGTAGAGAAGCCACGGGAGCAGGACCCCTCATGGATGTTGGCCATCCCCAGCAAGTTGGTGCTTATATACGGAACCTGACATTCATGCTATGGAATATTTCATTGATTAACCTGGATGTCGACCTAGGTGCTGTCCTGACTGTGCCCCTCTCCTACCAATTTGCACCTGCAGCTGGATGACTGAAGAAGTCTTTGATTTCTCTGACAACAGTCAAGATATCAGTGAGTTCTAACATTCTCTTCGTACCAAATCCCAAACGCTGGAAAGCTACTGGATGAAAACACTAACCTTATTCCAGGGTGCTATCTTATTATTCTCACACTAAATCCAAAACAGAAAACTGTGCTAGTTACTACGAAGAAAAGTTTCTAACTGTATGGAAAATTACTTGAATTTCTGCTAACTCAGCGCACTCAGCAAACATAATAGTCACTCACTTGCCAAATACAACCTTTCACATCTTCTGTAGGAATTGGAAGCACAAGCAGATTTTGTAGAATAAAAGCAGCCTGCAAGAAACAAAAGCATCAATATTGCCTTGTAGCCATCACATCAGATTGAACAGCACAGTCTTCATTACTATTCTATTACTTTAGACGTATGTTGAAACACAAAGAATTTTCATGTTCATGTTGGAAAAAAAAATATATTTAGACAGATGTAACCTAAAACCCCTTAAACTTCACCTGTGAGAGATGTCATATTAGGGAACGGCCTAAGAAAAGACTGGTAAGAAAAAAAAAAAAAACAACAAGGAAGAAAAGGAATAGAAATCACTAGAAAACATACTTATTTTTTAATAAAATACTTTCACTGTTCCAGTAGTCAATCCTGTTGAATGAGTATTATCTAACAAGAACAATCTGTCTTAGTCATTGGAAAACAAGACAGATCTTATAACTGGAGTTGATAGAAAGTTCCAAAGAAAAAAAAATTTAAATACAGTATTACAGTATTTAATTTATTTAAATTTAAATATTAAATTTATTTACTGTATTTAAATTACAGTTTAAATATAGTATTCCATAGTTCAACATGCTGTTCTACCAGAGTATAAACTTTCAGTTCTCACAAATAAACCTTAGTGGCCTAGGCAAACCAGAGTAATTCACATCTGCAATGATGAGATATTTACTAAAGATCAGGTGATGAGCTTGTACCAAAGCACAGGAACAAAACAGACATTAAAATCTGGGCTAATTTGTTATGCTTTAGCAACCTATTTGTCTGCCTGTGTAAACCTTAAAGTTTTTATGTATTCACTTGTATCGTTCAGATCATTTCTGCTTTTACACTAATCATCGGTATTTGTTGCTTCTCAAGAAATTCTAAATAAGAAGCTAAACATTTATTTTAATTAGATTTAACTTAGAAAGCAGTAGGTGTTGTGCAGCAGAGACTAGACACATAGAAAAAGAAATTTCTTCTGCATGAAAATAAACTTGGCAATCTAATACAGCAGAAGGACACAAGAAACTTACCTCTCTGCGTACCATACTACATTCAGATTGGTCCAGAAGGATGTTTATCACCGTTCCCCACAGGCCTCCTGAAATGTTCTGGCAACTTTCTGCTAAAGCAATACATCCTGCTTCAAGAGATGTAAGAGCTGATCCTATTCCAAGTGCTGTAAATCTGACCTGGTACATATAAGTACAACACAAAGTGATATTTCTTATAGTAATTAGCAACACATTTTTTTCAATAACTAAGTTGTATCAACTGAATCTGGAGCTTAAGGGAATAATTTAAAAAGAACAAGCTCTTTTCTTATATTGCTCTGGCCCTATACTCATAGTTACAACTATGCGTATGTAAAAATGACAGAATACTTAAAAATACTAATATAGTCTTCAATAGTCTTCACATTTTACCACTTTAAAATAGTTCTATTTAGCAAACTCATATAATTTAACAGATTTGCATCAAATACATTTGCTCTAAATTTGTAGTTCATGTAAATGTTCCTGCTTTGCAGCTAAATAACAGCAATGCCAATGAAAACTGCCTAGGAAACATGGTGAGTGACTAACAAAAGCACAGAAGACAAAAGAGGTAGGGAACGATTTCTCAGATGATGTTCACATGGAAACATTCTCCCTATTTTGTTGTTACTGATCATTTAGGATATAGTCAGTAACACTCTAAAGAATGCAAAACAGTAGTTTCAATATTAAATAAACTAATTAAACAAAAGTTTTACGAATATTTAAGGGTCAAAATAAGATATCAACTTAACATCGCCGTAACTAACCTCAGGGTCTCTATCTACCCATAAAGGAATGAGCCATGCCAGACCTAGCTGAGAAAGAACTTGTTCTTCACTGTTATCATAAGACAAAGACCAAAGAGATATCCAGTCCTGATTAGAAAACAGAAAATAAATTAAGAAATTATCTTACAAGTCTTTCAATGCCATGCCAGTCTACCAACAGCCTAAGCTACCAATTACATATAGAACTGATGAAATAGACATCTGGAATTTGGAGAAAGCAACTCTACTGTTATTTCTAGTTACATGTGTATTCAATCATATCGAAAAGTTTCAACTTGCTGCTATCACAGATACTAGTAAGAGTAGATTTTAATTCTCAAAAGTGATTGCACTAAATTGTTGACAAAAGCCATTTTGTCCAAACTAGCAAATTTAGCTCTCAAAATATACACATGAACAGAAAGTACAGATATGAGTTTTGCTAATCAGTGTGATAGCTCCTTTTATAGGTGAGACAATAATTATTTCATGTATACATATCCCTTCATGTTTACATATATTTACGCATGTGAAAGAATATACACATGTATGTGAAAAAATATTAGATAGCTTGTTCTCTCGACAAGGCTGAAGAAATAATGCTGCTATAAATGCTTAAATCTATTCACCCTACATAAAATCCTGATTCATTGTTTCTGAAAGAAGGCCTTTCTAAATCCAGAGAATTATTTGCAGAATGATTTCAGTAAGGTTAGAACTAAATCTTCAGCTTTCTTGTATACTATACTCCATCCAATTCATTTATCTAAGATTATATACTAAATGACATTACCAGATACCTATTTTTTATTTTTATAATCTGTTGCAAGTAAAATATATCTCTGCATATCCCTTACACATGACAAGATAAGGACAACTAATGCACTCACCGTATCCTTGGCTTGAGCCATCATTTCATGAGATAAGTGAAGCAAGCAAAGAACCGTGCTTTTCGTAACACCTTTTCCCATGAAGGACATAGCATTTCCTCCCCATTCAACATAAAATGATGAGATGACCTAAGAGTGGAGGTGCAAATTCATGGTAGCTTTACTGTAAGCAGTACACAGGTAGAGTATAAACTGTCCTATCCACTACTAAACTCACTAAAATATGGTAGCTTTTTAGCTAAATTTTAAGAATGTATTTATTTATGAGTCATTTGGTCATCAGAGGTTTAACCATTTGGAAACCATTCCAAGTTCAATGTTTTTGATTTATTTCTTCAAATGAAGAAGGCAGTGGAGCTTAACAGTAAGGACAATATTAAACAGAAAACTGAACGTTTGATTTAGATGGAAAAAGTCCATTTATTGTACCTAGTTTTTTGTGCTATGATTGGAATTAAAAACATAATTTATTTTCAAAATTCTGTGTTCAAGAAAAAAGGTCATTAATATCTTTCATTGTGATTCGAACTAGAATAAATATATCGGCTTTCTATATCAAATTCTAATGAACGGAAATAAAGGTTACTGGAACGTAACATAAAATAAACTGTCTCTAATCAAATATCTAACCATATATGTTAAAATAAGAAACAAGCTGCTTTCACATAAACACACCCAAAAATATATTTTAAAAAATTATAATCTTAAGACTCACACTTTTAGACGCATTCTTCCTCCCCAGAGCATGGCAATTTTAACCTCTTCATTTTTACTGCTGTTCCTTCTTTCAGTTCCCACCCTACATGAATTCTTCCAAACCCACTTTTTCTCCTGTCCCCCAAAATAAACCTATATTTACTTCCAAGTTTAGGCCAAATAAAACTGTATAATTCTTCTGTACATAGAGTTTGTGTATTACCAGTTGATTTCATTCCATAGCATTTATTATGACTGTACAGCAATAGTCTTTCTTTCACATGACAACATCTATAACCTTGGTGTCAATTTTAGTCTACATTTCAAGCTGCAAAACTCTCCTAATCAAAAAGCTCTAAAGTATTTATTTCTATTTGAGAAATCTTGGCAAGTTAAGACTGTCCCCTAATATCACAAAATCATATCACAAATATGATAATCATCTGCAGACAAACTTTCCTGACACTTATCTGGTTGTTATTCATATAATTCAGAATCACAAATGAATTAAAACCACTTACAGACTTTTTCAAGCCTCAACCAATGCAACCAATAGATTTTAGTATTTGAACCTACGAAGAAAACTTCTAAACATATCTACCTTACTGAATACCCATAAAACAATCTGAAAGGTAGATCTGTGCTTTTCCTACAGTTTTAAGAAGACTGGAGTTTTCGAAAGATGTGATTTTAGGAGCAAAACCTATTTATGTATCACATTTGACTCAAACAAATAAGAACACTGAAAACAAGATTAAATTTTGGCTTCCCAACAACTGCAGCACCTTGAATCACCTCTTCTCTGCTTTCTCTGGGTTAATAACGTGCTTAATAAGTTACTGTTCCCCTAGGTCCCCTGTCACACATGGATTTTGCCTGTGGGAGAATATATTGGATTTTTTACTGTTTTAGTTGTTCAAAAAAAACAAACAAACATACAAAACTACATTTATTTTTCATCTTACTTTAACTGTAGTCACTTTATATTATCTCTTATTTAGGGGATGAAGGCACACACAATACAAACAATTATCATAAGTATAGATACACATCACTCAATCTAGCCTCCATATTCTTGTTATCTTCTTAGAAGAAAAAAGAACCTTTCCCACACCTATTCGAAATGCTTATATTCACTAAAAGTACATCCTTTAAACGCATTCAACACAAAAGTTAAGTTACAACACAAACTACCTACCTCAAGAAGACCTGTTAAATATTTCTTACAAATTGCAACAGGTTCAACTTCAGCAGAACAGGTACTCCAGTCTGGAAGTGCAGTAACATGAACCATCCCCCGTAATGTTCTCTCCAGTGAAGGAAGTCCATAAAAATGTGGTGCATCTGTTAGCCTTAAACACTGCAGCAGCTTCAGAGCCAGCTCGGTTCTGAAAGATCCAGCAAGTTCCAAGCCTTCTCTGATTTATTTATATTAAAAAACAAACAAACAAACAAACCTGTCAACATGAAACTATTATAATGCATCATTTTACAAGAGGCCAATGCCTCATTCTTCTCTTGGTCTATGAGTCTCAGAATCTCAAGTAGATACTATTGCCTTATGTACACAGTAGCATGGAATTAAATTTTACATTTCTAGCTTCAACCAGGTTCTGAAAGCATAATATTGCATCTAATTATCAGAGTTCTGCTTAACTAAAAAAGGACAATTATTAAGGAGCACGTTAAACAAAAGCAAGAGATTGAAGACTATGGGTAACATAACAAGAACAGTTGCAAAGATTAGTAGCCACACTTATGTTTCTTCTGGTTCAAGAGCCAAGTTTAAAAGTATTTCCTGCAAAATACCATCAATCTAGAATTCAGGTAGACAGAAAGTACAGGAGTATGAGATATAACTAGCAGGGATTTCCATAACCCTTCCCTTTCCAGCTGTCAAAATTTTTAGAAAATTAATAACTGTGTGGGAAGAATGAAGAAGGTAATGTTTTGAAAGTATCTTTACAGTTATGTTGTGGCACTTCAATAAACAAATATCTTAAGCTGCAATTCTAGTATCTCTTACAATACACTTGAACA
The DNA here is from genome assembly GCF_037038585.1 of Patagioenas fasciata. Taxonomy (NCBI): domain Eukaryota; kingdom Metazoa; phylum Chordata; class Aves; order Columbiformes; family Columbidae; genus Patagioenas; species Patagioenas fasciata. Next base: position 60,353,112 of record NC_092521.1, read on the forward strand.
GAAAGATTTAGTGTGGGAAGATGTTATATTAGAAAAATCAAGAAAAACAATAAATTATTACTGCTGTGCACTGATATACTGTATTAGGCCAAAAAGGAGTTCAATAAAAATAAGCATTTGTTGATATTTCAAATATTGCAATGTTTTACTTTACTTTAAATAAATGTTACACAATCAACCAAGTTATCATTTGCTTGTGCAAAATTCCAGCAGTGAAAAAGTCCATCTTATCCCTGCAATTAGTGTAATTATAATTTGCGGAAGAAGTGACCACTAGTACATAGTCAAGTTTTGCAGTTAATTTCCTAATTTTACTGTGAAAAGGCCTATCTAACATCGTTCTTCAGTTCAAGAGAAGTATATTCCATTTTTACAGTTTAAAATGATTGAGTCATGATGTAATTCTATTCAAATTCTGACAAAGATACAGCAGCAGTAGGTATTATGATCCCCTGTCAGAATTACATGGGAAGGTCCATTTACACTGTACCTGTCAGTCACTGACACAGAACAAAATAATAATGTATTAAAAAGACGAATAAGTTCTTTATCCAGTTGCTGCCTGACAGCAGTCTGTATTTCATCTACTTCATCCCTTTCTTGGGATTCTGGTCGCACCAGGAGGCCCAAAAGAGATTTTGGTTTCTACAAGAAACAAATAAAAATACAGTCACATAATGCATTGTTTAAATCCTATGTTATTACCCACACTAACGCAATTTTTCTGTTGAAAGCCTGCAGATCACACACACTATAAATGACAAATTCCATTATTATTTTACTAAAACATGCTTCTGCAAAAAGCACAGTAAAAAAAATTCCAATAATTACCAATTACTTGAATCTACTAAATGTCAAAAAAGAATCTACTACTAAGGCCTTCAAAAACTCCTGGAATGAAAGAAAAGTCAAAGTCACATACATCATTAACTTGCAATAAACAAATAGACCACAAAAACCAAAAAACACAGAATAGAATGCATCTTGTATGTCTTAGTTGCTTGAAAGACTTAAAATCACTTGATATAAAATTTAATATTAATATATTGAATGGGCCATACAAAATGTTATAGGATTTCCTTTTCACCCATATAAACTGAAGTACCTGAATTCTATACATAATTCAAATAAATCTACTAGCACTTTTAGATTTTATTTTAAAATGAGAAAATGCAAGTGCACGCAGACCGTACTTAAAACACGATTTCCCTTGTAAGACCATGAATGATCCTGTATGAGGGCAGTGTGCCCTTGCTTTGTGAAGAAGAGTACTTTGCAAACTCCTAAAACTGCAGCCATCACTTTTATCTTTGTAATTTACCTACTGTTTTTATTCAGCAAGACTGAATTATTGTATTTTACTAAATGTTTTATACTGCTTTATGATGTTCATTTCCTATTTGCTTTTACACTTTCCAATTTCACACATCTTAAATGAACAGTATTGGACAGAATTGATCTCTCAAATAGAAAGAAGTCTAGAAAAACTGAAAAGAAAATAATTATGTTATTTCAATATTATACATGCATTTTAACTACAGCAATTCTAGACTCATATAATACCTCCCTCATGCTTATAAAATTATTTTACTTAGACATATTACAACCATTTAATAACAAACCTGAAGTGACAGACACAATGAAAGCAAAAACTTCCATCCTAACTTTCAAATCTGATCCTTAATGGAAGACAGATAACGTTCATTTATATCTCTTTACCAAACAGAAAGTTCCAACACACCTGTATGGAACCTCACTCTTCAAGGCATATAGATTAACACATATGTAGTCACATAGCTAACCATACTTTTTACAGCTATATATGTATGCACACACATGTATGTGTGTACAGTTACACAGCCATGTCATATAATTATATATATAGATATACACACATATAGAGCTCTGCAGAGCTAACTATAGTTATATGGCTCTCTATAACCATATTACCACAGTTAACTACACCAGAGCAAGGCACACACAGGTAGATGTTGTTTGCTTTCAGCAAAAACAAAAAATATCTGAGTTTAGAGAAACCATTCATATAATAAAAAAAAGAAGGAAATTTACTTTTGTTCAAAGTTAACCTCCCCAAACACTAAAAACCAGCACTGACAACAAAGTAGAAGACATTAATACCACAAGATCTGATTGTCTTGCTTTTGTCGAGAGAAGTTGTTTTCCTTGAAGAACTCACCAGAAACAAACCAGCCAAACAGTTCACAGTTAAAGCATTTCTCACAATCTACAGCTAACTTCTCAAGTATATTCTTACATTTTTAAGCAATGATTTCAGGATCCACTTGAGATGGTCTGACTCCAAATTTGATCTCTGCTCTCTGAGCAGCTTGTTTAAAAATCTTAAGACATCTACTAAGAGCTTCTCATCCTCCAGAGAAGCCGGAAGCACTTGCAGAAACCTGCAATAAACCCAAAAATATTTACTTTCATACTTGTACCACATTAAAAGAGAGTTTAAGATATCAGCCTTATAGAGCTGAAGCCATCTGCAAATATGGAATTATATACAGTAAATATGTATATAGTATATATTTATATATAACAAATATGGAATTATATTGATTATGCTATAGGCACACCAAATTACATATATGTAAATAATTTACATAAAATAGTGACTACACTAAATTGCTATACTTACATAATATTGTACATTTATTATGTATTATTACAATATAAAATTGTTACATTTATTAAAAAGTGTATTTACATATAGTAACATGGAATTGCATAAATAAAGGTAGAAAGTAGTAAAGTACAAGTAAAATAGTAAAAAAATTTGGATAGGGCCACAGACAAAAAAAGAAAATGTTAATTAGTTATTAAACACTAGCAACTAATACTAATAGTAAAGCCTACTTGTGCATTTTAAATAACCTCTATTTTAAATATAGTATTCTTATTTTTTGCTGGTTTTGTGTATGTGAATTACAGAACCACATAATCATTGAGGCTGGAAGAGACCTCTGGAGGTCACCTGGTCCAACCTCCCTGCTCATGCAGAAGCACCTGGAGTCAGTTGCTCAGGACCATGTCCAGGCAGTTTTTGAATATTTCCAAGGATGGAAACACCACAACCTCTCTGGTCAACCTGTGCCAGTGCTTGGTCACCTTCACAATAAAGTGTTTCCTGATGTTTAGAGGGAGTCTCCTGCATTTCAGGTTGTGCCCATTGCTCCTTGTCCTGTCACTGGGCACCAATGGAATGTCTGGCTACATGTTTTTTATACTCCCCCTTCAGGTATTTTTACACATTGATAAGATCCCCACTCTCAGCCTTCTCTTTTCCAGACTAACCAGTCCGAGCTCTCTCAGCCTTTCTTCATAGGAAACACGCTCCAGTCTTTCATCATCTTTGTGGTGCTTTGTTGAAGTCTCTCCAGAATGTCCACGTCTCTCTTGTAGTGGGGAGTTCAGAGCTGGACACAGAGCTCCAGGTGTGGTCTCACCAGTACCAAGTGGAGGGGAACAATCACCTGCCTTGTCCTGCTGGCAACACTTCTCCTGATGCAGTCCAGGATACCGTTAGCCTTCTTTGTTGCAAAGGCACATTGCTGTCTCATGTTCAACTTGGTGTTCACCTGGAGCCCCATGTCCTTTTCTGAAAAGCTGTTTTCCAGCTTGGTGAGCCCCAGCATATACTGATGCCTGGGGCTATCCCTCCCAGGGGCAGGACTCTGCACCTCCCCTTGTTGAACTGCATGAGGTTTCTGACAGCTCACTTCAGCCTGTTAAGGTCCCTCTGGATGGTAGCACAACCCTCTGATGTACCAGTCACTTCTCCCAGTTTTGTAACATAAGCAAAATTGCTAGAGGGTGCATTCTGCCCCATGATCCCAATCATCAATGAAGATGATGAACAGGATCGGATGCAATGCTGATCCTTGGGGCACATTGCTAGTTACTGCCTTCCAACTGGACTTCCATACAATGGATCACAGTATCACAGTATGTTTGGGATTGGAAGGGACCTCAAAAGATCATCTAGTCCAATCCCCCTGCTGGAGCAGGAACGCCTAGGTGAGGTCGCACAGGAATGTGTCCAGGCGGGCTTTGAATGTCTCCAGGGAAGGAGACTCCACAACCTCCCTGGGTAGCCCAGCTGTCCAGTCAGTTTACCATCTATCTCACTGTCTGCCACCTCATCAGCTTCTCTACAAGTATCTTACAACAGTCAATGTCACAAAGCCTTCTTGAAGTCAAAGTATACAATATCCACCGCTCTGCCCGCATCTACCAAGCCAGTCATTTCATTTTAGAAGATCATCAACAAGCTGGTCAAACTCAACTTCCCCTCAGGGAACCCATAGAGACCTAACTTCACCTCTGCTTGGTTGGACAATATCTCTGGATTCTTCCCAAGTGACCTGTCGCTACTTTCACCCTCTGCAGACTTCTGTTTTATCTTTGAGTTTTGGCAGGAGTTTGTTGTTCATCCATACAGGCTTCCTGGCATTTTTGGCTGACTTTCTGCTCAATGGAATAGACCACTCTTGAGCTTGGAGGCAGAGATCATATAATATTAACCAGTTTTCTTCAGTGCCTCTTCCCTTCAGGGTCTGATCCCATCAGACACTAATAATGAGATCTTTGAAGAGGGCAGAGTTTGCTCTCCCAAAATCCAACACTGTGATCTTATTTTCTGTCTTCTTCCCTCATCTCAGGATCCTGAATTCTACCACTGCATGGTCACTACAGCCAAAGCTGCCTTAGACCTTCACAAGCCTAACAAGCCCTTGCTTGTTTGTGAGCATGAGGTCCAGCAGAGTACCTCACCTCGTTGGCTTCTCTGTCACCTGGATAAGGAAGTTGTCACATTCTCTCCAGGAAACTCCTGGATTGCTAATGCCTTGCTCTGTAGTCCCTCCAGCACACAGAAGGAACAACATATACATATCAGAATCAGAGGTGCAGGGACAATCAATTCGATAAATTTGAAAATATGAAAATTAGGAAATTTACAATTTAAGCATAATTACCTTTAATGGATTTCTGTAGTTAGTATGCTTACCTGTTTATCGCTTTTTGCCAAACAAAGTTCTTCAAAGTGATTCCACAAGACCCAGAATTGCAGTTTAATGCAAGTCTGTCATTCAGAATGTAAAAACTAAGCCTAGTGAGAGCAGCCCTAACATCCCTGTGGGATACTGCCTGAACAATTGAATTAAGACAATCCTGCAGTCCACAGTTCATGTGAGTTATTTTGAGTATAAGAATGTCTTCTGAGGATAGTTTTAGCGAGTCTAAAAATCTGAAAAGGTATAAGAGATAAATGGTTAACAGTCAGTATCTTTAACAACTATTTCAGTGAGTGTGAACTCCTTCACTTCTCAGTTCAAATGAGAAGACAAGACATAAATTGCCTTATTTTTTTTTTTTTTTGTTGACCGGTCAGTCCTTTCTCCTCCTTCCCCCTCCCCCACCTTCTCCAAATAAACCCATAAAAAACAACAAACAATACCAGCGAACAACCCCAACACATTTAAATACTGAGCTGTTTGCATTCTTTGGAAAAATGGCACCTCTCAAAAGGTTACTTGAAAGGTGCTATTCACATTGTAATGAACTTTTCCTCCACACTATTGTAAATGTTGGCCACTTGGACTATATTATTTTCCTGTTTTCTTTTTAAGAAACTGCTTTGGTTTTGCCTGAGGGAACTTAAGATGAAAATGATTTATCAAATCAACAACTGCCAAGTTTCCAATGGCTCAGAATCACATGGTTTACTAATAAAACTCATAGGACCCCTTACAGGACACGAGGAAAAAAAAAAAATTGTCAAGACAGAGAGAGACATAGATACAAGCATTTCAGTCCAAATAAACCAAGAATCTTCTAAGATTATGAGTTCTGCATACAAAATAGTCTCAGAGAAATTATGCTTAGTCAAGAACTAACCAAAACAAGAGAATTTTCTTCATTATCTACCGTAATTCTTAGTATCACCATCAACAAGAATAATTATTTGAAATTTAAATGCCCAAGGACAGAGAAACAATAAGTAATGCAACTATAAAGGAAAAACAACAAAAGAACCCCACACAATGACTACTAGAAACACAGCTACAGAGCCCACTTAAAACTGTTTGAAATTCGTCTGACCATAAAGAAAAGTTGGATCAAGTTCTAGATTTCATGTATAAGTGAAATTTAGGTAAAACATTAGCTGTGACTACATATTTACACCCTCTTGAGGCGTGATTCTTTACATTTAAAAAGACAGCATTCTCAAACCAGCAAAAACTTGAACTGCTGTTTGAAGTCGAATACTAATTTAAATACTTGACGGAATGTTGATTTAATAGCAATACATGGAGATAAAACTGCTCACGTTTCTGCTTCCTTCTCATAGTTTATCAGTTGCAATAGGTTTTCAATCCCATGGTTCCATGACAGATTCCAAGCCATCTTGAGCATATCTGACACAGGTTTCATAGCCAAGTACTCAGAAGATAATGGCACCACAACAGTATTAGGGCTAACTACATGATGACCTGTGATCCTCACTGGGAGATGATACCTAAAAAAAAAAGTAAAAATAAAATAAAGGGTTTGGTTTTGGTTTGGAGAGGGTTGTGGGTTTGTTTGTTTTGAGTTTTTTTTGTTTGGTTTGGGGTTTTTTTGTGGGGTTTTTTTGGTTGGTTGGGGATTTTTTTGGTTGGTGGGGTTTTTTTGTTTTGTTTTAAATACTCTATTAGAGCAAGCTTTTAAATTTGCCAATTAAGTTTTTGAAACTCTTTGTCAGAGAACTAAGTCTTGAAGAAAAAACTCCATGTTTAAAAATGCAGACAACTTTGGATTTAACATCAACTGTTTCCCTTCATTCTCATACCTCCATACTTCAGGAAGGAGAGCAAATGGAAAGAAACAAAGTTAATGGTAATAAAAAAACAAAACAAAACAAAACACACACAACAACAACAACCACCAAAAAAACCTACCACAACAAAAACCACAACCGACCTATACATACCTTCTAACAACAGCAACAGGTAAACTAAAGGCAGGTAGGCCAGTATCATTAACGGTTATATCATCAGCCCTGCAAGAGATTAAGCTATAATTATTAATCTCTATTTTAAACTTCAATTTTCTACTAATGTTACACTTATTATTTCTTTATTATTCAGATATAGCCGCATTTTTTCCTCCAGCTAGCGCTTTAGTAACCCATTGATGAGTAAGTTGTATTAATAAATGTTTCTTCATGCTTATGCAATATTAAGATAGTTCTTATATCACACACATATAGAATACTTGGTGCAGATGTATTGCACATAAAAATTAAATTAAAGATAACATACCAAAGCACATGCTTGCTTTCTTTTTTTCTATTAGAGAAAAAACATACAGTATAATTCTTCTCAGTATATTTCATGTGTGTGAATTCTAAAAGCATATTTTTCTGAAGTATACACAAATTTCAAATAACAAAATACCATAAACTGAGGTATGTTAGTTAAGGATTATTGCTACACTTAAAAGCCAAAGTAAATAGGAGAATTCTAAGTACATTAAACACAACTACAGTTAGGTATTTGATTTGTAGTTTCCATTTATGGAAAACATAGATTCCAGACCAATCTGGGTTTTTTGAAAATTCAAGAAAACTTAAAATTAACATTGAGGTACAAAGTATTTATACTGCAAAAATATGCCATGTAGACCTATACAGCATGCAACTCAAATAGTGAAACAATTTGCTTGGCCTACAAATATGCAACTTTGGATATTTAAAAGGCTGGGGGATAATTTGTTTGGAGATATATAGAGAGTGCAGGAGGCGGGGAGAGAGCGCGCGCGGGAGGCGGGGAGAGAGCGCGCGCGGGAGGCGGGGAGAGAGCGCGCGCGGGAGGCGGGGAGAGAGCGCGCGCGGGAGGCGGGGAGAGAGCGCGCGCGGGAGGCGGGGAGAGAGCGCGCGCGGGAGGCGGGGAGAGAGCGCGCGCGGGAGGCGGGGAGAGAGCGCGCGCGGGAGGCGGGGAGAGAGCGCGCGCGGGAGGCGGGGAGAGAGCGGGAGAGGGGGGGCGGGGAGAGAGCGGGAGAGGGGGGGCGGGGAGAGAGCGGGAGAGGGGGGGCGGGGAGAGAGCGGGAGAGGGGGGGCGGGGGGGGCGGAGAGGGAGCGGAGGGGGGGAGAGAGGGAGGGAGAGAGGGAGGGAGAGAGGGAGGGAGAGAGGGAGGGAGAGAGGGAGGGAGAGAGGGAGGGAGAGAGGGAGGGAGAGAGGGAGGGAGAGAGGGAGGGAGAGAGGGAGGGAGAGAGGGAGGGAGAGAGGGAGGGAGAGAGGGAGGGAGAGAGGGAGGGAGAGAGGGAGGGAGAGAGGGAGGGAGAGATCTAAACTTTTTTCATTAAAGCCTTAAGTTTTTACTAGTTAATATGCCATTAAATAGTTGTTTCTTCATACCATATTTCGGTTCTTGCTACTTCATCAAACAACAGAAGACAAAGCAATACTGTAGTTTCAGTTAAAACAGCACGATCATTTTGGAATATCAGGGAAACTGAATAAAATAAAGATATTTAAAAGTATGTTAGGAAAACACTGACATTTAATAATACACAGAAGGACACTGATTAAAAACAACTGATTCACACAGTCATTTTGCCACCATCTTCAAGAGATGCCACAACATGGGTAACACTAGCACACTATGACTTATGTTCTAGCTATAAGAGACCCTGATGTGATCCGAAGTTCTAAAAAGGCTTTTGCTTGAACAGCTAACCATATTTCACACTTTTTTTTTCCCCACAAATGTAATTAAATTAAAAAAAGCATCTTTACCTCTGAATAACACGAGCAATAAAGATGATTGCTGTGCTAGGGATAGACGAACAACTGGATCAGCATATACAAGTTTGCGTAACAGTGTTAGACACGGTAACACAATGGATTCCATAAGCTGCAGGAACAGAGAAAAAGATTAAATACAGAAAATCATTAGGATAATCTGTTATGAGATGCTTAATATAATCAGTCATGCTAAGAAGGAATACATTCCATCATCTATAGCAGAGAAACCTAGAACAATGGTTTTTACCTTGCCATCCACACTTATACATTCACTAAGGTAAGCCAAAATCTTTTCTATCACACCCAACTTTTTCACAACGCCGTGCATTTTGATATCTGTAGGAAAAAACAAAAGAGAGTAAGAATCACTGGTTCTGCACCAATTTAATATTGAACTTCTTTCTGCAAGATCACAAACTCTTGCTGTTGAGAGAAAGTTTCCAAAATTGCCCATCAACAAAACAAGTACAGCTCTGGTTTTACCAAGGCAACTCTCCACAAGCCTTGATATCTGACTACAGTAGCCTCCTGAACAGTAGATTCTTAAGTATCTTACATAATTTTCCATAAGAAATATCCTACATACTTTCCATAAGAACTTTATGTTCCACAATTACTGTGAGCCTCAGTGCAATTCAATTTCAGTCAAAAGTGGATTTCACTTGTAATATTTTAAAAGTCTTCAACAGTTTAATACGAAACTGAAAATAGTATTTACAAATCTTCAACCACCACTAGAGTATTTTCCACTGATCTCATCCTTCAGAGCATCTGGTTTAAGATTATTCAACAAAAACAAACAAACAAACAAACAAAAAACTATGTTATTTGGGTTGGTTTGGTTTGTTGTTGTGTTGCTGGGGTTTTTTGTTTGTTTTAATAATTATGACATGATTCTTCATATGGAATTTGTCTCAATAAAGCTGCATTTTTTCCTTTACAATTTCATCCTATGTTACATCTTACATTATCTTTTGACATCAGAAACCTTCGGCAGCCATAACTAAATGTATTTTACAAGACAATGTAGATATTTCCTCAATTTTGTACTCATTTTAGTTACAAGAAAAATGTAAATTTTAATACTATCTAAGACATCACTTTCCCATGGTGAAAAACACTTTTTCTGTCATTAGGATTTGAGTTCCTTGAAGGAAAACATACTTGACTCAAGAGTTTGAGTAGGTAGAACACAAACATGCAGGTTTTAAACTCTACAGTTATGACCCTGCACCAAGTCAATAATGCTCTATACAAGATTGCTTACTTGCATCTTAATTCAATCAGATCTTCTTTACCAGAATTCATAATTTTTCCACATGTGAACAACATAATTATCAAAAACAAACCACCTGTGAAAGTTAGGATTTAAGTGACTGATTATAAAGAGTAAAATGAGGAACATTTTCCCAGCAAGCCTATTAGATGAAACGTCACAGGGAGTCTGCCTCTTGATAGCAAAAGAGGGTATAATCATGGAAGCTTAGCTTGAGTTTATTGAACCTTAATTCATACAAATGACATTTCAATTCATTTTAACTGCAGTTACTATACAGGCTAAGTCAAAATGGAGGAAGAAATTCATTCACTAAGCATAAAATTAGCTCTGAGACAGGTTAACAAATTGACGAACACTCCAAAGGAAAAGCAGAAAAAAAACTCTTAAAGAGCTTACAGAATTCAGCTTATTCCTCTGTTACCCAAGGGAACTGTTTTTCTATATAGTAAGATCATTGTTTCTTATTCTTGAGGGAACAACAACAAATAACTTTTTTTATTTGAATTGGCACATTATCCACAATAGTCTTAAAATTCTGGTCCGACAATATAGATAAAAACTGCAAAGAGTACCCTTCGCAGAAACATACAGAAAACCTGCCAAAATTGCAAGGTCACACAATGATCAGCACATGAATATAAATTCTCTAAAGAATTTTACCTTCTAAAATGATAGCTAGCTGGTCAGCTGCAGACTTCCGTAAAACTAGGTCAACAGCATCAGAAGTGAAGACATCATATAGCTTTTCAACAGTTTCTGCCTAGAAGAAAAACTATATTAGATATACATCCAGTATGCTATTAAGAAACGAGGCAACCAGCCAAATTTCCTAATAGAAAGTAGAAAATAAAAAGATCTAAATTCCTTAGTAGGATGCATTTTATTAGATCCCACATGCATATAAGAAGAAAAGATACGGTTATAATCTTTTTGCAACAAATCTCTAATAATACCTGTGGAATATAGCAAGACAATAGTTTCCAGTGCACAACAGAAGCAGATTTCTAGCAAATAATGTTTAATTTATGCAGGACTACAGGAAGTTTAACGCGACACAGAAATACTGGAATATGCTTGTAGGTCTGTGAAGGCGACTGACATTTTAATGGCAATTTGGTTAGAGAAATTTAAATAATGCAACATATTCAAATAAATTTCAGGTCCTAACTTTTTGAAGGATGTAGGGGAAGAGTATACAACAAATGTACGGTGAGTGGTCAGAATATGTTTTTTCAGAGAGCAAGCACCTTAGCATTTTTTAGCATTGTTGTTAATCTGAAAGTGTTGAGGGTAAAGAAGGAAGGAGAATGGAGGGAAAATGGTAAGGGGAAAAAAAAAAAAAAAAAAAAGAAAACCAAGAGAGATACAAGTTCTCTCATAGGTCAAGTACTTGTGATTTTTCACTTTGCCAAAGCAGCAATATTAAGAAAACACAGACATGAATTTGTAATCTGTTTTAGAATATTTCACACTAAAAATTACTTGTGTTGTTTCAGTAAAACTTGATTTTGTGAGGGGAAAAAAAGCACTGTGTGAGAAAAATCACACTCTACTCATGCACAATGAAATTGTTGTAAGAAGAGCAGGTCTGTGCTCTTCATACTCCAGTCTTGCTGTTAACTTATCTGCAGAGAGAAAGAAAACAAACAAACAAACCACAAACAAACAAACAACAAACAAAAAAACCACAACCACGCAACAAGAAGAAAGAAGGCATTCTTTTCTTATTGGGGCATATGGTAGCATAATAACTACTGTTTAAGTTCACATGAAAAGAATAAGCCAATTTGTATGAAATATTGCAGCCTTCAAAAATGATAACTTCAGTGACTGGGCAGGTAGAAGAGCTGATCAATGGCACAACATACAGACAGAGTTCACTCACCTTAAATATAGGCTCTGTTTTATCATCCAGTTTTAGCTCAATAGCTCTTTCTGTAACAAATAAGTTTGAAATGCTGGAAAGCACACTACCATGCAGATGAGGACGTTTCAGGTTTGCCCCTTCTTCATTCAAAAGATGGAATGTTAAATGTTTAAGTGCTACAGAACGAACCCTAAAGGAGCAAATATACAAAAAAAAAAAAAACACACACATAAAATCCTCATACTAGACAACTTTAGCTTTAGAGTTAAAAACTAATTAGTTTATAAAATTAATACAGTGGGGGAGGTAAGTACTTAACTCAATATTGATTAATCTACCCTTCTAATCAAGCAATTGCATAACAACCAATTGGTTTTTTTAGAGTAAACATTTTTTTCATCAACATTAGAAAATGTGTTGAAATTATACAGGGCATTACTTACAACTGCTTTTTTGAGAAGAGAAGACGCAGAGCAGCCCGTAGTCTAGTAGTTCTAGGGAGAACACCCTCTCCTTTGTCAGAGGTTGTTTCACTCAAAGTGAAGATACACTTACCTAGTGTATCTTTTGTGTCAGCATAACCCTAAAACAAACAAACAAAAGGTTTCCAAAATTAAAAACATCTGCTTACTAAAAAAAGCAAATTAGATAAGGTAATTTCACTTTCAAGGGCAAAGAGAGGGTGCAGAAGGAGCAAAATTTCTGCACAAAAACAATTTAAAAAATTAATAAAAGATTATTTGTACATCTAAATCAAACTAAAGAGGTGTTTCATGGCCCAGATGTACTTTAACCTGAAACTTTACCCTTCAATCTGTTAACATGATGCTGCTCTGTAAGGCCAGTTCTATGCCATGGTCCATCTTATTCGCAGTTTCTCCCCATTTTTGCCTTGATTTTTGTGCAGTTTATGTTAAGGCTTAAGTTACATAAGCAGTTTTTCAACTTATGGCAATACTGAGGTGCACACAACAAATGACTATATAGCAGTGATATGAATAAGTAGGTATAATTATCAAGAGAAAAAGACAAAAAGTGTACTTGGATGTATTAGCTAAGTTAAATCAAAGCTAGAAAAGGCAAAAAAGCAGACATCAGACACGTGCAGTAAAATATCTAATCTGGAAGACTATAGGCTTATCACAGAAGGAAAATTTCTAGCACTAGAGAAAAGAAATAATAAAGAATTTGGATGGAACAATTAGGCTAAAAATCAGACTGAGAAAGGCAGAAGTTCCCATTACATCAAGCCAAGACTAAAGATAAAAAGAAGAAAATTCATGCATTATTACAGGTATGAAAACTAAGATCTAAGGATACGACTGACTGTTGATCCTTCTAGATTACCAGAAACAAACAAAATAAAAGCAAACATCAAAATATACAGAAAACACAGCTTACACCTATTGCTATTTGTTGAGTGCATACAGAAAACTATATAATCATCAAAGATGAGCTACAGTTTTCAAATTTAAGATATGGGGGACATTCTAATTATTAATCGATTTTTAAAAGTATGCAATATTTTAATCTATGCTTGGATTATACACTTTTATCTTTAAACCACTGAAGTCTCAGTCAACACTTGCTGATTTCTACTACAATATTTCAGAGTTTCACATTCTCATAATACCAGGTTAAAATTTGTCTACAAAGTAGTAACTTTGATAGTTAGGACCCCTATAAAACATTTCTCCATTTGACATCTGACAAATCAAGTCTGTAGGTATATAGCTGTTAATCTAGTTTCCACCTGCTACTTAGGTGAGTATTCGGTTTGTCATTTAACATGACAGTGTTGCTGCTTACATGATTTCATACATCAAATTCAAATTAAAGCACTTAAAAGTACCTGTAAAACAGGAATGACGGGGCAGAGGGCCTCAATAAACTTGTTCCAAGTCAATGCTGCCATTACTAATTGTCCCTGCAATAGATGCATCAGAATGGCCTTGGCTGTGCAGTTCACCTGCTCAACAAGAAAAAAAAACAGAAACTAATGCAACAGCCAGTGTTTCTAGGTCAGCTGGTCAATGCTGTAACGGGAAATGTTATACAAAAACATCTCAAAGAGAGTATCTGCAGACAAAATACTGCCCCTGCAGAATGCAACTTTTAAATGCCATTCACACTAAGCATAAAGTTGTTAGAAAAGCCTCTCAGAGAAAACACACAATATAATAGTTCTGCCCAAATAGCATCCAGTCATTTTCCCCTTAGAACTCTGGTCTGTCTTTTCTAAAATATTATAAAATAAATCATTACTTCAGCTTATATGCCTGTTGGCCCCTCTATCCTGCAGGTAAAACAAACTGTTTCTATTCTTTCCTGATCCTACATTTCAGGGGCATTTCATTCCCAGTCTTTACAATATGCTTCTGAAGATATGGGAGGAAAAAAGACTTAAAGCCTGTTACATGGTCATTTCACTTTCTGCATGTTTTATTAGGGCTGAATATATTACAGGAATAGAATAAAAGACACAGCTTTTCATTTTTCATTCATCTTTATTACATTTAATAGCATCATATGCATAGAACATTATTTTGTAATTCATCACAAAAGAAACTCTGGGTTTACTACAACTTCACTGTTTGCATAGCTTTTCTATATACAAGAAACCCTATGTAGTCAAAATTTCAAGTAAGCCTCAGACCACCATAAAGAATATCAACACTCACTTTGCATGCACAACAACTTATAGCTACTAAACACAGTACCTCATTCTTATCTTCCTGAAGGCCAAAAGTACAGATTTCATACAAAACTTTTGGATGAAGAAGAAAATGCACTCCACGGCAGACCGAAGACACAGGTTGAGCAACGTTATGAATACCTAAAGAGTCCTTCAGTAAAAATAAAGTTGGTCAGTTTTAAAATTCAAGATAGTCTCCACTACTACATCTTGGTTTATAAACTGCCTGAAGCTGTCATCTCATGAAAGGCTTTTTCTATGCAGTTTGGAAGACTACAGTTCTGAAAGCTAAACATTATAGCCCTAGAAGAAACATCATCTTAATAGATCACTGACTGAAAATTCCTTTTGCTACACAGGACTAAGAAATACGAAATAATTTTGTTTCTATTTTAAATAATAGTGAAATAAAAAAATTACACACACTTAATATATTTTTTGATATTACATTAAAATAAGCAAAATCTGCAAGAGGCAGGTAAAAATCTCACAAAAAATACAAGTGTCACAAAAAACTCCTATCTCTAGCATCTTTGTGCATAAATGAATTGTGCTATAAGGGCAATAAGTTTAGCTGATGTCCATTACAGCAAATAAGAATTATGATAGAATATTATATCAAAATAGAAAAGTGATTTTTATTTTGTGAGCCAATATTACTGAATAACTAAAATGTCCTGATGAATAGGATATTGCCATTCTTAATACAGAGTACAGTCATACTGTCAGGAAGCTCACACTCTTTATCCCTTGGGCTACCTTTATAAAAAAAATAGAGCAGTGACAAAATATCCATATTAAACAAAATCAAAACAATCCCCCCACCAAAACAATAACAAATTAAGGTTCTAAAACAAGTACATAAAAGGACTTACATGTTCTTAAACCCAAGCTTTTACACATAGGAAAAAAGAGGTATTTTTCTTTCACAGTTTTTCTAAGGTCTAAGCAATTACAGTGTAAACTAGCTAAAAATATTTATTCTGAAAGTGTCAGTATTTTATTAATTTGTTATTGTTTGAAAAGAACAAAAAATGAAAGGGAAGTGAAAAATTGCTATGAAGGGAATAGAACCTGTCCATGAGGAATGCATGTCCATGTAAACCTCCTGAAGTTCAACAAAGACAAGTGCAAGATCCTGCACCTGCGTCAGATCAACTCCCACTATCAGTACAGGCTGGGGAATGATGGGATTGAGAGCAGCCCTGAGTAGAAAGACTTGGGGGTACCGGCTGACAAGACTGGAGGTAAGCCGGCAATGTGCACTTGCAGCTCGGAAGGCTAATCGTAACCCAGGCTGCATTAAAAGCAGCATGGCCAGCAGGTCAGGGGAGATTATTCTGCCCCTTTACTCTGCTCTTGTGAGACCCCACCTGGAGTTCTGTGTCCAGCTCTAGAGCCCTCAGCACAGGAAAGTCATAGACCTGCTGGAGAGGGTCCAGAGGAGGACACCAAGATGATCAGAGGGATGGAATACCTCTCCTGTGAAGAAAGACAGAGTTGGGGTTGTTCAGCCTGGAGAAGGCCCTGGGCAGACCTCACTACAGCCTGTGCTTACTTAAAAGGGGACTATAAGAAACATGGAGACAGACTTTTTACCAAGGCCTATTGCGATAGAACAAGGGGTGATGGTTTTAAACTAAAAGAGGGGAGATTCAGACAAGATACAAGAAAGAAATTCTTATAATGAGGGTGGTGAAATACTAGCACAGGTTGCCCAGAGAGGTGGTAGATGCCCCATCCCCAAAAACATTTAAGGTCAGCTTGGATTGGGCTCTGACCAAACTGATATAGCGAAAGGGGGGAATTGGACTAGATTATCTTTAAAGGTCCTAACCCAAACAACTCTGTGATTCTATCAACCTCATTTCAGCAGACAAGCAAAACTGAACACTTAAATTATTTTTGAAAACAAAATTAAGCAGAAATATTTCTGTATAACAGCAGTGAAAAATACAAAGTCACCACCATTAAGAACTGTTCTAAGAAGTAAAATCATAAGTCACTGTTTTCACGCCCCACTAGAGATCCCGTCATTCTGAAGTGCAGTACCTGAAGTAACCTAACCAAGTAGATTTAATACCAAAAATATAACAGCAAACTCCAAGTCCAGGCCTATACAGATTTCACAGCATGCAACATGGTAAACAGAATTTGCATTAAAAATGCTTTTAATGAGGAAATAATATAATATGCATTATTTAGCACAACACCAAGAGAATTAAGCATTAGTTCTAACCTTAACTATTTCCAAGCAGCAGTGATAAGCTTCAGTTTTTATTTTCAGAGAAGGATGAGACAGCAGAGAGAGAAGCACCTTCTGACTCTCAGCCTGCAGCAATGACTTCGCCTCAGCAGACTTCCAACTAAAAATGAAAAATAATTCACTTACCTATCATTTATTTAACAGTACCCAAAGATGTCTACAAAAATTTTCCTGTTAAATTTCAGGATATTCAATGAAAAATACTTTCTGAAAAGGTATATATCCTGCAAAATTACTTGAGAGACGAAAGCTCAAAGATCAAAATATAATTACTAAAATCATAGTCTCAATCTTCGCATTTGTAAATTTGTCTTTTTATACATGTACGTAATCAAAGACCATAGCTTTTCAAAATTCTCTCATCAAAATTAGGACCCTGAAAAACATTTCTGTTCATCTGAAAAAGTAAAATTCTATTGAACTTCAGTAGGTTCCTTAGATCACGGTATACGATAAAAAAAAAATCTATGCTTGCAGAAGTCCATCTGACTATCACAAAGTGAACTGATGTTATTTAAAAACTTAATTTCCTGCTGCCTGAAAGAGTAGCCAAACAATAATTTGTTCAAAAAGCATCAGATCACTGAAAAGTGTTTTGATGTTTCATAATTTAAAAACAGAGAGATTTTAAATGTAGTTTTCTTTGAAAAAAAATCCCTAACGTCAAATTCTGAACCAGTCTAAAATTAAGATTCTGTATTTCTAATTAAGTGCTCAATAAAGAACTTTTCCACACACCACAGGGTAACTTAAATTCTCTAACTAGAGACATGGAAAAATCTAAAAAGCAATAAAAACATGCTGTTTAATAAATGAAATGCCATATTGTAACATACAGCATCTCCAATAAGTCCTTTAGGATTTCTGAAAGTAAAAGTAGGCTACACAAACACACTTGGAACAAAGGAATTTTAAATAAAAAAAGTTTGAAAGATAAGTCAAAGTGTTTTAAGACTGTTTCTTTGTAAATTACATTGTAATTTCATATACAACTACATAAAAGCTTATACACAGGAAAAATAAAACATTAGGTTTTTAGCACCTGAAATTCAATTTTCAGGAAATTCACTACAGAATGACACAAATTATTCAGAAGAGACCTTTCAATGGCTAAAATAAAGCAATTGTTCAAATACAGGGAATAAAGAAGTTTATCTTCTACTTCAGAAAGTTTGTCCATAAAAAAAGACTATATTTTCTCAAGTTTTAAATAGCAATGTACTCACATATTTGAGCATATGCGAATGCTTTCATGAAGCAAGGGAAAATGTTGATGGTAGGGTAGACTACTCAAAGCCTGATCTGCCAATTCTACTAATTCAGAAAGATTCTCATCCCCCTGACAAGTAAAACAAACAGAAAGAATTAGCAATAGTTAAAGTATACAATGTTATTGCATAATCTTTCAGAATTTAACATCATTTAATACATCTAGGGTTTGGTTCAGCCTTTCACAGATAAGTTTATAATTAACAAATTCAATAGATTTCAAACAAATAAATTTTAGAACCTACTCCTAGGAGCTGAAAACGCTTCAGCTGCTGAACCCCAATAAAATTCCGTTAATAGGTATAATGTATGTCTAACATTTCACAGCATGAACACTATAACTATTCAAAACACTTTCTAAAATGCCGAAGAATATACTCATCCTTGAATACTTTATGCTTTTAATCAAGCTATTAGTTTTTTAAATCAATAAGCATTTTATGCAGGAAAAGTACAATGAAAAATTTAACAATTCACTACTAGTATTAAAAAGCAAGTTTTGGTTTTTTTAAGTATATATGTCTTCATAATTTGGTTAACAAATACATTAAACATGAGCCATTTAACTTTGATGGAGTTAACTTAATTGTAAACAGTATTTTATGAGCAAAGTATTGCTTCTATTAAGTTCAGAACCTGCCTCCATAAAGGATAGATGAACTCAGATTTAAGATAGCACTACATTTATATTGCTGTCTTTTATTCACTTATTTTAGCATCAATGGAAAAGGTATTTTGCACAATTACTTGTCCATTTAGATAACGGAGAAGAATATTTCAGTACCATGCCAGAATCTCTTTAACTAATAAAGGTATATTAGTTGTCTTCATAACAAAGTGAAACACAAAAATCTCAAGAGTCTAGAAGTGGCTGTTTATTAGAGCTACAATTGCAGAGGAGGACTTGGAAGTTCTGGTCAATAATAGGTTGACCGCAAGTAAACAATGTGCTCTTGTGGCCAAGAAGGCCAACAGTATCCTGGGGGCCATTAAGGTAGAGGAAGGTTATCCTGCCCCTCTACTCTGCCCTGGTGCGGCCACATCTGGAGTACTGTGTCTAGTTCTGGGCTCCTCAGTTTAAGAAGGACAAGAAATTACTGGAGGGAGTCCAGTGGTGGGCTACAAAGATGATGAGGGGTCTAGAGCACCTTTCTTACGAGGAAAGACTAAGAGAGCTGGGTATGTTCAGCCTGGAGAAGGCTGAGAGGAGACCTTATCAATGTTTATAAATATCTCAAGGGTGGGTGTCAAGAGGATGGGACCAGACTCTTTTCAGTGCTGCCCAATGGTAGGATGAAGGGCAATGGGGACAGATTGAAGCGCAGGAGGTTCCATTTGAATATGAGGAAAAACTACTTTACTCTGAGTCTGCCAGAGCACTGGAACAGGCTGCCCAGAGAGGCTCTGGAGTCTCCTTCCTTGCAGACATTCAAAACCTGCCTGGACACATTCCTGTGTGATCTGCTCTGGGTGAGCCTGATTTAGCAGGTGGGTTGGACTAGGTGATCTCCAGAGGTCCCTTCCCACCCTACCTGTTCTGTGATTCTGTAATTGCCAAATAGCTGGGAATCAAAATTTTCTGAACTATTTAAATACTGGACAACATATATACACACACACACTATATATTTAAACATATTATTTGCTGATTTCTTCATTGCCCATAAAAAGTCTTGTGCCTACTTCCACTCCCGAAGTGTTTATTTCTTTGGTTTTACTCAAGATAAGATTTTTCTAAACATCATAAGTACTATTAATGAAAACAAATATAAACTAACTACATTTTGCATAGTATGGAATACTCATGCTTACAGATTTTCTTCAGCCATGCTAGACCATAGCTTTTACCACAAAGAAAGGGAAGTGGATGAAAAAAATTTGCCTGCAAAAAATATTTTATATGATAAATTTCCACACCTTCTTATGAACTTCAGTCAAAAAGCTACAGGTGCATTCAATCGAATATGCAGCTTCTGAAGCTTGTTTATAAATACTGTAGTTCTCAGTACTCATCTGCTCCAGATAGGCTGCAATGGATTCATGAATGCTTGGGTATTCCAAGGAGAAAGACAAGTCCAGAGAGAGAAGAAACAAAGCATTCAGCAAATTCTTTTGTAAAACTTTACTCGCCTTTGAAAAAGAAAACAATTGTCAGAATAACAGCCTGAAAATACAGTCAAATCAACAACAGCACTTGAAGTCATTCAACAAGTACAATCACTGTTGCTGCTACATAAAAATCAGAGAAAGAAACAGATATCAAATAATTTTTATATGAAGACTTTTTTTTCATAATTAAAAAGTGAGAGTTCATTAGATGTCCATCCTAATGTCAGATCTGCAACCAGTCAAAAGTTGTGTATGATCCAGTCAAGACCAGAGTCAATTTACAGTCTAACCACTAGATGGCAGAGAACACACAGATGACAATTATTTCTGTATTCAATAAAATGTTGTCTATACTTCCACATAGTAATATCACATACTAAGAACTGGGATTTCTGCTGTTGTTTTGGTTGTTGTGTGTTTTCTTATTGTGCTTGGTTTTGTTACTGCAAGTGTTCAGTAGTCCCTCAACTAAAACGTTGACCTCAAATGCAGTAATTTTTTTCCAACTCTTGGCATACACAGAACTGAAATTCTGTATTATGTACATAAGAACATAAAGACAAATATTATAAAAGTCATATTGATAGTAAAGTACTTAATACTTGTGACAAAAAGCCTGTAACTGAAAAATAAGTCTGCTACTCAGATTAAAGAATGTCTAAAACAGAGCTACACTGCAATAAAAACTGATTAAAAAAAAAAAAAAACACGTAAACCCACACAGGTTTAAACATCTTCTAACACTTTCCATCCCACAAAACTTTCAAAACATCAGATGCCCCCATCTGAAATGAACAGAACAGCAAAACCAGTCCACAACAGAACTTGTTTTCAAGAGCACTGGAAGAAAAGAGTAATTAAAATCATTACAACGTATAAAGTGTAATTGCTTACTATGTTCTATCACATTAAGAGTGATGATTTTAAACATCATATAGTTCCAGTCTTACTTAGTCTTACTTGCACACATACTATAAATAAGCAGGGGGCAGCATAGCTTTGCAAACCATGCATCATTCCAAGAAAAAAAACACTATAGGAAGAAAAAAAAAATATCGAATTTCAAAAACTGATTAAAAACTATAGTAAAAATATTTTTTGAGCCTTGAAATCTGCAGAAGATTCTGCAGAATGCACCAATAACTGTAGAACAGTCAAAGCTGCCTTCTGTCCTCATTTAACAGCCAATGTAAATCAGATTAATTTCTCTGTCCAGTGGCTATTTGCCCACTGAGGAAGGTGACACTTTTTGCCCTCTTAAAATGCAAAACCAAAAGACAATTACTTAGAATCAGTGCTGACATACCTTTTCTACAGGGAGAAGTATTTGCAGCAACCTAACAGTAAAGAGTGAAATGCTGATAAATGCCATTCTATGATGCACCAACATCACCTCAGGCTGTTCTGCACTTATGTTGGTTTTGTGATATAATATAGTTTCTCCAAGCAAACCCAAGACCAGAAGCAATTTGTCTTTCTGAAAACAAAATAAGAAATACAATCATTAGAAATAATTGAAACACTACTGTATCTTTACAGCATTTATACAGCATTTATACTCATAGCATCATTAACACAATTATACCAAATAATTTTTAAAATGTAGAAATCATACAAAATACATGGCATTTTGTTTGTCATCTGAACTGTGCATTAGCTCTAGACCTCACTCTGCCTTCAATTCCAGTTCTGAATACTTTGGTCAGTAATTACCCATTACTGGTTACCATAACCCTTCCCTCCCTTATCCCCCTCTTAATTCCTGCTCACTACTCTACTGAACTTGTGGAATTTTAACTATTTTGAACTTCACTGCTAACACGGAAATAGTAGGAGCTGATATGAACCACTAATAAAGCTTTACCTTAAAATAAAAATAATTTAAAAAAAACACAATGCAAACTTTGAGAACATCACGTTTTTAACACCTATTCATTCTCAAATGAAACAGCAGCACATTTCACAGACTACACACTCAAGAATCCAGCTCATTGACACTGCAGAATACAAAATTAGTTTTGGTCACCTGAAAAAGCCAGGTTTGTACTTAAGGACACAGGAACAAACATAGAATTAATTTCAGTTGTCAGGAATGCCAAATAATGATTAAGGCAGCAATAGCATGTGTGAGATTTAGCTTATTAATTCCAGAAATAGATCATCACTGTTAAGCAATTAAGCACTATTTATCTGACTCAACATAGTTGAAGAAAATTACAAGAAGCAATTGACTAAATCAAATAAGTCCTTCAAAGTAACTATCAACACACATTACTACAGGGTGAGACGAAAAGGATTTATTTTCATCTTCAGGAGTTCAAAAAAGTAAGTTTCTCACTGCCCTGTTACAGTTTGCAGAGGCAGTAAGAGCCTCTTCTTCAAGACCATGCAGTCTCAAATCAACAGCACATCCAAGAAGTTTTTTTCTCCCCAAGAGAGGGGTGACGGTCTCAAAGCTCATGATCCCCAAAAGCTACAGCAATCTACAGAATCTAAGTTTTTGACATGGCAGAATCAAACTGCCCTGAAG
Organism: Patagioenas fasciata; assembly: GCF_037038585.1. Classification (NCBI taxonomy): domain Eukaryota; kingdom Metazoa; phylum Chordata; class Aves; order Columbiformes; family Columbidae; genus Patagioenas; species Patagioenas fasciata. Next base: position 60,375,940 of record NC_092521.1, read on the forward strand.
TGCACATGACAAAACTGGAAAACAGGAAAAACTTACAGTAATATTTTAATTAATAATTATCGCAATACCTTTGTTCCGTATTTAGTGATATTTTCATTCATTCTAATTTAAGTCATGTGCATTTCAGAATACATTTACCTGAAGTTTTTAGACAAGTTTCAGTCTGCACCTCTGGTATGTTTGTTACATGTATAAGCCATTACAGCTTCCAGTTGTCTCCAAAAAAGAAATAACCCATTGCTATTTCATCTGTTATTCACCAATTCAATATTTCATGTATATAACAACTCTCAACTGTGCTCAGTTACGTATTTCCAGCAATTTAAATTGTTTGGTCAACAGCACCTTAGTACTTTGAATCTCTCCTGGGCCAAAAAACTCCTTCTTTCCTTCCCAGCTAAGCAACAGAGTTAAGGATAGCTGAAATCTGTGCAAGGATCTATAGGTCCTGTGTAAGAAATTATACTATGTATCTTACAAATCCAGTCTTGAATCTAAACAATTATCTCCTTAATTTTAAGCAGATAGCTTATAAAGAGTAAAGAAAGTGTGTTGTTTACACCAAATTGCTCTTGAACGTTTGCAGCCAGTACCTTTTCCTCAGATCCCCTTCCCTACTATGTGTGTTTCTTTCAATGCCTGCTTAATGGCCTTTCCCTACAAGACAAAATTCATTGCTTATTTTCTTGAGGTGAAACTTCAAGTATCATGTGGTAAAATAACTTACATTTTAAATAAAAATAATGTGCCAGTGATAGAGCTGATAATAAACTATTTAAGGTTTTCAAAAGGGAAGCTCAGCAGATTACATACATATATGAATCACTGCAGAAAATGTCAGAGGCTTATAAAAGCAGACTGTTAAATATGTTGATCAAAGCCTGAAGAATCTTACCAATTCCAATGCAAATAGGCTATCATCTTCCCAAACATTTTCAGAAATAGTATCACCAATAAGGAACATATCTTCAACAAGCAATTCAAGAACTTCCATTGTCACTCTCCTACTGCCTAGGAATACAAATGAGAGGATAAGTTCAAATACAGACATAATACTATATTATGATATCCAGAAAACACCATTTTGAAGAAGTGATTATTCCAAATCTGAAATTCTGATATTTTGGTTTTCCTGTACACTTCTACTAAACTATCTGCCCTCAACCACCAATAGCTCTGAATTGTTGAAGACAACTACTAGTCAAAAATCACAATAGAAGAGATTAAAACAATCATACACTTGAAAAAAGACTGAAGTTCTTTAAACCCTATATTAAAATTTATTATAGCTGTAAATCCAATTACTGGACTCCTTTGAAGTTCAGAATAAAGTCAATTATTTCCCCCACCCAGACAGCTAGGTTATAGATCTTCCATATGTGTTACTTATTCCTGTTAATCCGCATTTTTGGTGTAGTCAGAGTAGCTTTCTTCCTGGATTATTTTGTTTGAGATCTTTTTTACATCCTCTTTTGAAAGGTAAGTAGATGAATATCCACTTTAGCCACCTGTACTTTTCTCCATAGCAATTTCCCCACTTGTTTTTAGCCTAATATTCATTTTCACTGCTCTTTCTGACTCAGTATCTCTTAACAACAAGGCTAGTCTGTCTATTAGTGACTTACATACTTGGTACAGTTTTATGCTTGAACATGGGACCGCAAAGAAGTTTCACGAAGAAGGCAGAATATTTGGAGCCAGACCAAACATTTTCAACCTCATACAAGACAGGACACCAAAACTGTCTGGCAACCTAGGGAACTGTATGGTGACAGTTTCCCCCAAATAGTCAATTTAGTGCAACTGTTGGCTTAGTTTCTTGTTGGGGTATGTTTCTATTTAAAACCACAGATAGATTTCACACAACACCAGTGAATTTACAATTTTTTTAACTATCATAAAAATTTTGCATCCTTCAAAATATTTTTTTTTAAAAAGCCAAGCTCTCCTGCTTGTTATGACTGAACATTAATTTGTTTGTCACTTTTTCTATATTTCGTAGATCTTAGACACTGTAGAATCCTTGTTGATACACTTGAGGAAAAAATACATACACGTGTGTGGGACTATATACATAGTGACAATGACCACAGCTCATGCAACTTGCAGCCTAAGTGATCTGCTCCGAGTGAGCATATGGCAGAGAATGGCACAGGGCCTTTTTGAAAGCTTTCTTTTTCTTATCTCACAGAAGTGATGTTTTCCATTTATTTTCGGCAAAATGTAGCCAGTGTGAAGATTCTATGCCTGAAAAGGCCAAAAAGCACTTTCACTGTTCACGATTATTCGGCAAATCCTTAACCGAATTTCTGTGCTTAAAACATTTGAAAGCTGACTTAAATTTCTCAATTATAATGTAAGTATTAAAAAATGTGGTTTAAATTTAAGTTATAGTTTCAGATATATTTTTAAGTAATAGCTAAATACAACAACTGCAACAATGGTTTGCTGTAGCTGTCATGACCTACAGACATGCAAGTTCATTCCATCATACTCTTACATTAATAAATCAGCAAAATACTCATTTCTCAACACTTGTGGCAACGAGTATGTGCTAAGAGCTCATTATTACTAAATGCATGGTAAGACAGAAATCAATGACTGTAAAACAAACTTTTGCTGTTCAGATTTAAATAATTGTCTTAAGGCATGCAGTATTAACACTGATCTTAAGACAATTATGGTAGCTTACAACAGATCACAAAAAAAAAAAAATCAAAACCACCCAACACCCACACCACTACTGATTCCTGAAATCACTCTACTCACAAGACAAGTCAGCATAAAGGAAGAAAAATTCCAATGAACATCTCCACAGGGAACAGAATTTAAGTTTAACTGAAAGATACATTATATACTAAACACAAACAACAGAATTTTACACTAAGTTTACTGGTTTTCCTTTACCCAGTAGTTTAAACAGTTAGGAAAAAAAAAAAAAACACAAACTACACTTTACCATATAAGTGATAATAACGTTAGTAAAAGTGCCTGTTGATTTTACTGAAAAAACAATTCAGAAATATAACCACATGAGAAACAGCGTGTTACTGTGTGTCACAGTATCACAGCGTGCCTTCAGATCACAGGACTTCACATCAATGGGAACTAGATAAAATATGAGTTTGCTTACAATTTATGTCATAGTACAGCACAAAGGAAGGAAGAAGAAATACTATCTAGTAGAGTTTAAAAAGTCAAAAAAACCTGATAGCAGGAGAAAAAGACATCAACTTCATCTGAAAATGAAGCTATTTTAGTTCTATAATAGATCGCAGAGAAAGAATATTGAAAGACGGAAAAACTCACTGCATTTTAACTCTGCAGATTTGAAGTGACGTGTACCAGAAACAGAGAAGACAGAAAATACTTTTTCTGCAGTTTTACATTATAAATAAAAGAGAAGATGCCAGAAGTCATGAATGTACTCATGAAGAATTAATATTTAAATATCACTATTCTGAAAGGGGAAAACAAAGCTTTTATTCATTTTAGTTTCATTTATTACCAAAACAATTAGGATTGAATAATTTTCCTGTGGACACAGATTAATGCTGATGTTGCTATGAAATACACAAGTAAATTAGTATCCCGTGACAGAACATAAAGTCATAAAAAGTTATAAATAATCATGAAAACAACAGTAAATGAAAGTTTCATACATATTTCATAAAATTTTAAAGTTCAAGCCTCTACCAAGCTCAGGAAATGTTGACAGGTATATTAAAAAAACAACTATTCTAGTCATAGATGGATACAGATTTCCAGCTCCTATATTTGAAAACTTTACCACATTTACCAATAACTGTTTTGAATGGCATGGTTTTTCAAAAAAATACTATTTTAGACAACCTAAGGGTAAAAAGACTGTCCTTCAAAAAGGTTTTGCAATTTAGAACCTTTTTAAGTTAAAATAAAAATCATTAGTTGCAATTAGATTATTCATGTTTCTTAAAACATAATTTGTTACTGCCTTCATAGGAATGACAACAAACCTTTTCCCAGAATTTTTGTTTAATATTTCTTGAACAGGAGGAAAACTCTATGCTCAAATTGAGCAGAACACAATTTTTTAAGTGTTGTTATTTTTTCATATTCTTGAATGACTTTTTATACAGCCACACCATTTTTCCACCATACACCCACTTTTCCTACCACTATTTCGCATCATCAGTAAAGAGTATTTGAAACTTCTGCAGCAATTCTGGAAATCAACCAGAAGATTCAAGTTTTATGACTTGAACAAAGTCCCTAGAAAAGAACTGTTATCTCAGTAATCATCTGTCCTTTACTTATTTGAGGTACTCACCTTACAATACGAACTTCTTAAAAGGTTTGTCTAAAGACAGGAAGGATACGTAAGTGAAATACTTAACTCAAAACTTTCTCACCTGTTCTTAGAAGAGGTATTGCATTTTCCAAGATGGAAACACAAAACTGAGGAAGGCTAAGCTGCTTCATCTGTAATTCCAAAGTGTCCTCATTTTCAATATCCGGTAGGTCAATATGTCCTACATCAAGCGGGGAATGCAGAGAGATTCTGGAGTTTGCATTTGCTTGAGTACTGTTTCCACTTCAAACAACAAACAAAACAAACAAAAAAGAGACCTAGTTAACTCTTGCAAAGAGAAAACCCACATAGGTATAGATGTTAAAATAGCATCAAGTATTTTAATGTCCTATTTCCTTCACTTATACCCTTCCTTCCATCCCAACCTTTCTCTGTAATCAACCAGTCTTGCAGGAAGAGGAGGATTTTGATTGGTTGCCTTTTTAGATGTCAGACCTCGTAGCATCACAAGAGAATGCCTACTGCTTTGGCAGTCAGCTTCAAATGTATTTAGAAATGTGTACTGGAAGAAATACACATGTGATATGGTATTGCAAGAGAAAAAACAGTTGATTTGAAACATTATTTTTGATGAACAAAGTCTATCAGTTGCTTGAAGCAAGGCTACTTACTAAATCAAGTTTCAGCCTGAACTATATGTATTACCTAAACCCCATTCTGTGTGGCTAGCCACAAGAATTCTCAGAAGGAAAATTAAGTAACAGTCCCCAATGTTTAAGTCTGTAGGACTTCTTTTTCCACTGTAAACCAGAAAATATTCCCTTGATCAAGAAAGCCTTGAGTGCAACCAAATACATACTACAAAATATAAATGTAGTTATTATATATATAATTATTTGAAATTATGAGCTCTATCTGTAGTTCATAATTTTATTATTTTCCAACTGTTTTCAAAACAAATCTAATTATATTGGCAGCATTATAATTAATACAACTTAGAACAAATGTTTCTTAATGTTTTTTCTTATCCTAGGCATTTTTCTTATCCTATAACATTTAGCAATCTTGAAGCGCTTTAAAAATCTGTTTGACTTTAACAGGTTTTTTTTTATTTGTTTTTTTTATTATTATTAAAAAAGCTGAAGAAACTGAATTGTGGCATGACTGGTTTACATCATATTGTCTAACTAAATGTAAAATATGTCTATGAATAGCTATTAAGAATGTGTAAGTCAACCAATTTTAAGAGGTTGACAGAAGACTATAAGCAAAATAGAAGAGTTCACCAGTACATAGTGGTTCAAATTGCACTTACCAGAGGGTAAGGAAGGAGAGGTATCAATCATAAAAGCAATTCAGAAGAGGAAAGGTTAAGTTTCCAGGCAGAATTTGAAACAGATAAATAGAGAGATTGAAGAGTCTCAAGATATAAGAACAAGGAAAAAGAAGAGTTACATATGGAATGGCAATAAACAATTTCTATTGCAACTATGTTGAAAAAGACAAGATTCACTAAAAGCAGATCTTCTACATCAAAATCAGCAATGTCAGAGCAACACTACAGTCATTTCCCTCTATCACATTTTCTGATCAACATCATGGGTTTTTTATGCTGTATCTGAGCTAAATTATATCTTTGTAAGAAATGAGATTCATGGGCAGTGAGCAGCTGTACTGCAGCACAAAGATGCAAGAAGATAAAAGAAAAGCTTACAATATGGCCTTATACTTTTAATAAATTACCACTCCCTGGTTTGTAGATGTTTCATCACAGTTTTAATTGGTGCTTAATGTCTATTTCCTTACTACACTGATAGCCAGCCCATCCCTATCTCCTGCACAATATACATCAGCTACTATTAAATTGTTAACTGTTCGGCTGGGGAACATGGTCAGATCCTAGAATGCATAAAGTCTGGAGCTCATTTCCAGTGCCATACTAGTTACATAGTTAAAAATTAATATCTTAGACTTCAGATAAGTAAAAATAACCTTTTGATGCAATGACTCTCAAGGTGCATTTACAATTAACTATATGAGCTATCCTCATCTGTAATATCAGTCTATTTGAATACCTATGAGTTACTTAATCACTAAGCCAATATACCATAGAGACCAAAAAGAACTACCAACAAGAATACAGTAAGGAGTCACAAGAACTTTTAAATTCTGACATACTAAAAGCCATTGGTTCTTGAACAGCAGCTTTAAGTCCGTTGTGTCAATATGAGTAACAAAACCACACATGAACAACCACCTCAATATTTTGAGGGTATACAGACAACACGTAATTTCATATTGGAGTTGAACTTTTAGGTGATATACAACTTAAATTCATTGTCAGATTTAAGAAGAAAATGTAAAGATTTTAATGGAAGTCTTTATACAGCATAGTGTTTTCGACAATATTGTATACTGTGACCTACAGGATGGCCATTCAACTTAAAAGAACCTATGGGGTCATCTGCTGAAGAAAAAGAAAAATCCCTGACTTAACAGCAATAGTCTGAATAAATGCTTTTCTGCATGTTATAAATACATGCGCAAGCAATAACTGATACTACAAGATTTTGTTAATAATGTTGGTTAGGTACAGAATGTGGCAGGTAAAACTGACTTTATGTATTGTGAACACCACTTAAAAAACCGTTCAATTTATAAACATGGTTAGATTTTTCACAGGTTAACAAAACTCTCACATCATCTCATATACTGACAATGAGCCTATGATACAATCCTATATTAGTATTTTTTTAATTGAAGTGTAAGTTATTTCTTATTTTATTCACCTGGAAGATGCTGCATCCCAATCTTGACCATCTCCTCTAGGACGCTGAACTGTCCGCCCAATCACAGATGGGCGAGGGCTACTACTTCCAGGTGATGGATTCTGAGAATGAAGAGGACCTCTTCCTTCTCGACAGTAAGATATAGATGAATTGTGGGAAGCAGTGCCTTTATGTAACACAAATCATGTATTTTCCATTAGTGGAACCCATTATTCTGCAAGATACTACATAGTCAAATAATGGTAGAAGTAACTATGGTAGGATATAGAAAACACTAAGTAAATATTGGAGAGCTAGGACAACCTATCACTGGAAAGTAGTAGAGTTTGGAAACTCAATTCCAAGGCAAAACCACTGAAAATTACAGTTGAATCATAAAACATTATGTCTGACTAAGGCTATTGGATTGGCTGATGTTGTAACTGAATTAGCAAGGAAACAGCCAATATAACTTATTAAGACATCAAATATAGTGGTAATCTTATGAAGAGGACCAGACTAACAAATTACAAAGTTGACTAGATTCAGCTGACAAAATGGAAACAGGAAGATCATCATAACTAATCAACACTATTAAATCTACAAAATTTAAGAATTAAAAACATTGTGAAATAGCCCTAATGACTGTAAAATCCAATACAATCATTAAACTATTGTCAGCCATCAGAATTAAAAAAAAAAAAAACACAACACCCAGAAAACATAGCTCATGAAGTTAGTAACTAAGTTGTTTAGCACTAATAGCTTGAAAACTTTTATGAAACTCTGCCCACTTTCATTTTACAGATTCCATTTACTTTGAGTTAAAAATCCCTCTCCTGCTGACATACAAACAGTTAGATACAGGGAAAAGCTGATGAATGAGGAATCACAGGAAATTGTAAAAATGAGTAAGTATTTTAAAATACTGCAAATACTCCAAAAATAGTTACTAACATGAATAGTACTGAACACCACCATTCAGCAAAAGATTTTCACAAGATTACATTTGCTATAAAGCTGTAGGCTGGCTTTTTTTTTTTTTAAATCATCTTAGAAAATCTTATGTGTAATAAAAACACAACAGTATTTCAAATATTTGAAAATACCTACCTTGCTCTGTGGAAGAAAAACTGGGATCTCTGTGAAAGTTAAGTCTGCTTCGCAAGAAGATGCACAACTGTTGCAGGCATGACACAGCCTGCAAAGCTAACCGATGTCTTCCGTCTCCTCCAAAAGCCAGGTTTAGCAGCGACAAAAGGCTCTGCAAATACAAAACCATCAACACTGGCAGTTGAACATGAATGCACTTTCATGAACAACCATGCCAGCAAAAGTCTTGCGCTAAATATAGTTCACAAATATTTCTAATTGTTTTTAAAAGATCACAGCAAGGAATAGCCTTAATTACTGTTTTCTTACTGAATGCAAGACTCACTTCTAAGAGAGAAGCTGAGTTCCACATCATATTTCCAATAAAGTCACTACTTTTTAATGGGAGCCCATTAGAGGGCGTGCACATGACAGTGACAATTTTACCTTATTCACAAGAAACAAAGTATTATTTCACAATACTTTTCATTACTGATTAGCAATATACATTATTACAACCAAATAACTTTCTAAAGACAATATATATTTAATGTCCCCTTTTCTATGCACCTAGAGTTTACATGAAGGACCTTTTGTTTAGCTACTTTGTTTAGAAACAAATTGTATCATTTACATCAATTCTTACTCGGCAGGACTTAGACCATAGCACAATAAAAACCTTAAGCTTTATGTGAATTCTTGCCTGTACAATCTTTGGCCTTTGAAGAAAGATTTCAGCAGGAAAATCTTGCATAATCACATCCTGAAGCAGCTCACACGTACTCCAAATTAAACTTTGGTTGTTACTTCTCAAAGAGCTAAAAATGCAGTTCATATTTAAATATGTATTAAAACAAAAAGCACAACCAGTAATCATTAGCTTGAACAAGTCTTTACAAGAAAGTTATAATCAAAACACTGAAGAATCTAAAGAAAAAAATGCTGTTGTTCTACTACTTTTAAACTTGAATTATTCCTTAGCTATGCTAATTCTGTATACAATAAAGAATAAACTCAATGCCAGCTGTTATCAAACCATATGTAAAATTAACTTGCCAGAAGAGAAATCACTTTATCAGTTCTGAATTTGAAATTAAGGTAAGAAAGACTGGAAATTCCCTATGAAACTAGTGATTATCTCAGTAGTATACAGCAAGTAATCTAACTCTTACCAATAAGAAAGTTTTTTTCATCACCAAGGTTCATGCATAACTTAAAAGCACTTGAATTGTATATGTGGAAAGTTATATAAAGGAAGAAACTTATTAACTATTCTCTAATGTGTACATTAGTAAATAATAAGAAACTTTTGAGCATTCTAACTTCACTTTTTTCTATTTTTATTTGTTTCAGAAACCACTGTTTCTGAGAAGCACTGTAAAAAACAAATTAAACGTAAAAAAAAAGAAATCAAACGTCCAGTTTTAAGGATCTGTGTTCTTTTACTAGACTCAGGCATAAAGGAAATTAAATATTTAAGAGGTTTTTCACCTTCAGAAGTGTTTCAAAACTAAAAAAAACCAAAAACAAAATACCACACAACACACACACCAACACTGTTACAGGAAAGATTACAGTTAGATTTGCTAAATAGTCAACGATACTACACTGTTCACTATGCTAGAAATCTGTCACAGCTCTGTATCAACTCATAAGGAATGCCAATTACAGAACTTTTCCTTAGGCCACTTCAAGCACACTTTTTCTAAATGAAAAGTTAATAAAAAAAAAAAATCATCAAAAGATTATCTGAATGACTCAATGCCTGTATAAGACATGGTACCTGAACTTCCTGGCCTAAACTTACTTAAGTTCCTACTGAAAGTATGGATTTCTCTGCCAAGTGGCCATGGAAGTAAAGTAAATAACTATTTTATGCCAGGTTGTTCTAAAATTAACTGAAAGAAAACTTTGGCCCACTTGAGAAATCTAGAAGACAGATTGAAGTGTCATGAATTAAAAAAGTACTCTGAATCAAACACAAAGAATGGACAGGAACATTAACAGAAAACTTGTCCTACTCATTCTTTATCTGCTGTGCCCAACTTCAGGACAGTTTTTATGATCAAAATTTATGATCAAAAACTAACTCATTAGGTTACTCACAAAAAGTCTAATGATGCAGGACAAAAATTTAGAACCACTCTTACCCAAGAAAAATAAAAATTACAAGCAAATTGTACTGTTTCTATGACTGTACCTTTCATTTGATGAAAGAACATGTCTATCTGTTGAAGTCAGAGTGAGCCAAGGAAATGTGGAAAATTTCAAGCATTTCACTGAAACAAACAAAAAAAAAGAATGGATATTTTGGAGCATATTTTATAAAAGTATTACACAGTGTATTTCCATGGCAAAGTCAAAAACTTATGAACTGCATACAATCTGAAATAGAAGTACCTTTTATCAAATAGAGACTCACACAAGCTCAAGTGCTTCTAATGAGAGTTTTCAGAAATAACAAAAAAAAATACTAAGGTCATCTCAAATCAACATGAAATGTATTTATTGAAAAAAGCTTTAGCAAATAGAAAATACAGCATTAGTGGACAAATACTCGATGCCTGCATATGCTTTTGATCAAATCATCATTTTGTTCTGCTACAAAAGAATATTAGCATGATTTCGAAAAATGGAAAACTGACCTCATGCTTTTACTCTTAAAGCAGTAAAAATTATAGTTGCTACTAAATTATGACATAACTTTTTAACTAACAGAACATTAAAACTATTTTAACTTAATATTTATAATAATTATTGTGCAATCCTAAAGACAGCTGATACACCACTAAAAAAAGTAATCTGGTAATTTACTCACAGTAACTCCAAAATCATATTTAAAAATCTAGTTCTCAGAACCATACTGTGTGTTAAATATGACCCTTTCCTGTGAACTGCTAGTAGTATATTGGTATAGGCAAAGACTTGTCAAAATAATATTGGTCTTTGTTTGAGAGTGACAAATTTCATATAATTTTAATGACAAAAAATAAAAGTATAACACTTTTTTCATTTAGATACAAAGATTTCTAAAGCACCTCATCTAGTTTTCTGAAAAGCAGAAATGTACTTCAGACTAAAGTTTTGTTGAAATGAAAAGGTACTTAAACAGGCACTTTTGACTATGGAAAACAGATCTCCTGAAAAGCATTAGGAATTTAAATAATTTTTTATAATTACAGCATATTTTAACATACTTTACATATTCCAAAGAGTTATGCTGTTTACTAGAAAGCAGAAAGATCCATTAAGCTGAATGTAACTTTTAGAAGCATTATAATAGTTCCTTTTGTTATACTAGACTTCACAGAATAACAATAGGAAAAATAGTAGCCAATAACAATATTTGTAATGGAATTCAAACTAAATTACAACTCTAAGCATTTTCTGTAATTAACATATTCTTATTTTATAACTACACATACCAACTGTTCTTCTGGGAGGTACTTCTAATGGTAGCAGGTGACTTCTACCTTGATAAAAATATCCAGTGAACAATTCCTCTTGAGGTGGAACTACAACAAATAAAGAGTAAGTTTAAAAAACATACAAAAAAAAAAGCAAAACTCAATTTATCTTCATGTTTTTCCTGAACTGCTTCCCTGTTGCCCTCAAGTTTTAACCTATCAAGGAAATCTGTTTAAAATAGTCCCAGGTGATCAGGAAAGTGCAGTATAAAGACTGTGTTGTTGTTTGGTTTTTTATAATCACATTCTGCAACTGCAACATTTTTTTCCATTTTCTCACACTACTTTGCATACCATACAAGCAATAGCAAAAACCATTATACAAAATATATTGCCTGATCAAGAACTGGCAGCCAACAAAACGTAGTCCTCCAATCTACCAATGTAATAATAAATTAACTTTAAAATAAACTATTTAAAACCTTTCTACCAAAACTGCTGCCTCTTCAAGTCAGCTGAAATGTTGTCCCTCCATACATATATGTATATTATTAAATACATGTAATTAATACACAACTGTATAACAAAATATACAAAAGGTGTGTAACAGTAAAAGCAATCTCTCCAGAACATAATATTTGGATCAAAGGATTAAACAAGGTAATGTCCAGATTATTAGTTTACAATTTTTCCCAGTAACTGAAGTTGTAATAGAAAGAAAAATAAAACACACCTGTTACTAAACACTAACATTATTTAATTCACATATTAATACAATTTACAGCATAAGTAGGAATTACATACAATACTTCATTGGATAGTTTCAAAAAGATGCAGTTTGAGAATGCATATGTGAAACATTACTATATTATTCCCCATACAGCAGCAATCTTAAGGGTTTAACTAGATTTTTACCTATGTGGGCACAAGGTGGAAAAATTAAAACTAAAATAAAATTAAAAAAAAAAAATCAACAGCCACATAGTTCTAGCAAACTAAAACTCCAAGCATGTGTCAGGCCGCAGAAACCACAGGAAAATTACTCTATTTCTGAGATTGCACAGTATGAGTGACAGAGATGTGGGCATTACTACACTGCACAGTACAACAGCAAGCACCAGAAGGATGAAGGACCTACAACGTACATAATTTTCCCCTATATACTTTGTGCTAAAATTTTTAAGGCAGAAGAAGGGAACCAAATGGGTTTAATTCTTTACTATATCTAATTGTGAATAATTGCAACAGATAGATAATAAGCTAGGATAACTGAAACAAGTAATAGCACTTCAAACATACGTGAAGCACTTCACATACACTATGAAATTTTAAAGAAAGTTTACGTATTTTTCTACGACAAATATTTATCTGAAACTAAGCAGACAGCGCATATAACACTAATGTAGTTTCAAAAATCATTCTACTAGGATGACTTCCTGCCTGGTCTTTTTTGTTGTTTTTTTTTTTTAATACTTGAATTGCTCTCAAAGTTAGTCTACTATGCAAAGAAAAGTAGCAAAACATACTGTTTTAATTACAGATTTGTTAAAAGTTGCTACACTTGCTGCCATAAAGCAGTCTTTGGGAGTTCATGTCCTGTTCACACCCTTTTTACATTATAGCAAATAGGTATTAGATACCAAGGAAATGGACAGAAAAGGTCTGATTACAAACAATAGGACTGTTAGTGTGCAGAGAACTCTATTAGGGGAATGGCACTATCTGATTTAAATAAGATCACACTTTCTCTGGCAGAATTTCCTTACCATACACTTCTCCGATCTCTCAGGAATAATTCACCTACTATGCCTGAAAACCTCAACTTTTGATAGCCTAGAAGCTTTTCATTTACTTTATTTTAATTTTAAATACATCACACTTAAAAATATGTAAATTACCTGGTTGATCTACTGAAGGCTGAGACTGAGCTTGATAATATACTGATAAAGAACTAGAAGGAAGTCCAGAAGGAAGGAAGAACAGTCCATTCACTATCCCATCAACTATAGCCTGCAAGCTGGGATCCACATCAGGCCGAAGCTGAGAGAAGAATTCTACTGCACCAATTCCCATCAGTTTCTGGGCAGCAGGTGGATGCTACATCAGAACAAATAACTGACAAAGTTAGCCTGAAGAGTCTCAAGGTATCTTCACCTCGAGGGAGGTTGGGGAAGTGAAAGAACCATAATCGAAACTTGAGTTAGATTTCACCTTTGTTTACACCACCCATCAGTTTCATGCATAGCACTTTTTTCTTAGTTGTCGTTTTGTGATTATAACACAAGAATTTATTATGAGATCTCCAAAATTTCTACAACGTTTTCTCAACTCCTTTAAAATAAGTTGTACTACTGTTCAAATCTTCACTTTTCAGGAACACTGCAAGAGCTTAGTGGCAAATTATGTCCCAAAAAAGAAATTAGACACTAAATGAGAAACTGAAGAAGCAGAAACGCAGAAATTGCCAGTCACTCAAATTACTCACATCTTTGTAAAACACTCTAAAATGTCATTACATGCAGCTACAAAACCAAATAATATTCAGTTTTATTTAGCTTTAGCATTCTAAAGACATATAGTTTATATATATATAAATAAAAGTTAGTGTATCATACCTGGATCAAATTGTTTACAAAATTTAGTACTTCTTCTTTCATTGGGACGACTGGAAAATTGAACCACTCCAAAAGATTAAAGAAAAGCATTTTTTCATGGACCAGATCGGCATACGAAATCAAGTTATGATCTAGTTTAAACAAAATTGTCTTCAGAGATCGTTCTCTTATCTCTGCCAGTTCATGACCTGCCCAAAAAATAACAGAATTAAAAGACCCATCAAAACAACTGACATAACTTTATTCTTATTTCGACAACCAGAATGCTGTCCAAGATCTGTGGAGAAACTGTCTGCACGGTGTGCAAGCGTGAAATAATTAAAAAAACACTGATGTAATCTGGTGCCAAATGTAAACAAGATGTGGCCCTTTTTCTTGAAGCATGCAACTAAATTCTGCAAAACTCTACCACAATATACTGTGGATATCGAAAGATGCCTCAGCCTCACAAACGGGTCAAATTCTATCCAAGTCCACTGAATCGAAAGGCACCATATCTGAAGGGGAAAGCCTTCAGCATTTCCTAGGGAAGTCATCACCGTGTGCCACCGCCCCCTCGATGTCTGCAGCGGGGACAAGAGTGCAGGAGGCAGTAAAACTGGCGAGGGGTCCGAAGTGGGGAGGCCGTGGGGAAGCGCAGGCCGGGCAGGCATCCGCGTGTGCCGAGGAAAGAGCCGCCCGCTCTCTCACGCAACCGACGGGCCCGTTTCGCAGGTGAAACCTCCGTGGCGCGGGAGGCGGGCGGGAAACAGGGCCCTCGCCGCCCCGCTGCATACAGCCCACGGAGGGGTCGTGACAGCCACGGCGCCCCCCAGCAGCCGGGCCCAGTGCCCCGAGAAGGAGAAGGAAGCCGTTACCCAGCTTCCTGACGAGCGACGACAACTCCATCGCGCCTCTCTCTCCGTCGACATTCAACCGCCGCGCCGGTTCCACCGCCAGCCCGCCCTGCCTGCCTGGCTAACGGCGGCCGCGGTGCATTTTGGGACACGTAGTCCGCGTCCCTCCTCCTCCGGCCCGCCGCTCTCCCGACCGCCTTTACTGCGAGCGAAGCACGCTGGGAGCTCTCAACCCAATGTGAGATCCCGGGGCGCGCCGGCGGGAACAAGAGCAACTACAACTCCCATGGTGCCCCGCGCCGAGCCGAGCCCCGTTACGGGCATGGCGGGGGTCAGGAGGTGTTGCTGTGCTGGGCGGGTGTGGAGCGCCTTCGCCTGAGCGCGGCGCCCTGCCCAGGGTGTCAGCGATAAGGCAGCCGGTGCTCTTGTGTTGGGCTGTTGCCTTCTTCTCCCCCGGGATTTGTGGCCAGTAAGCCGTTTGCCGGTGCAGGCACTTGCGGAGGCCGGGGCAGGCCCAGGGCCTGGCGCCGCCCGGGGTCTCTGCTCAGTAGCGGTGAAGCGGCAGCGCCCGGGGAGCCCAGGGGAGAACGCGGCTCCTGGGGAACGGTGCCGCCGGGAGGGGTTTTGTGGGATCCTGCTGTGAAGAAGCGCTGTGGGGTTTAGTTAGGTTTGCTTGGCACAAGTAGATAACCTCTGCATCTTTTTCTTCGGGCTTCTCCAAACGATTCCGGGGCGGGGGGAGCTTAATGAACTGAACGAGTAACTTACAAGTCGTTGTAAAATTTCAAAAATTTAAAGCAATGCTCTTCAGATAGTAAATGAGCAGTTACACATGGGTTTGCATTTCAATAACCACACCCGAGAGAATTAAAAAAAAAATCAGTGGAAACAGACACATGTATTCATCCTTTGGAGTAATAAATGAAGCTTCAGGTGGATACTTGCAATTACTGGGGTGCTTTTCCCAGTTTGGCGTTCATGACCCGTGGCCTAGAAGCGCAAGCCCTTTCCACTGGCATTCCGTGCAATGCAGAAATACAACACGCAATTTAAAAATGTGCATATTCCCAGTCTTGGCTCAGAATGTCATATCTGGGTAATGCTTGTTTATAAGGCAAGGCAGTTTCACAAAGTAGAGTTTCTCAAATGTGTAGTAAAGACACATAGTACCTCATAGGTTGCCTGACCAGAGGGCTAATCTTAATTTTGAGAGATTGTGCTTGCCATCATAATTGGAAAAAATAAATTGATAATAGGTGGATGACTGATGGGGATTGTTGTATGTATATGCTCATGAAGTTTTTGCATATAACTGCAGGTACACCAAATGAAATGGCTTTGTGATAGTCACATTTTCTTTTTTATATCTTCTGTTGCATGAGAAAGTACTTTTTATCAGCACACAACAAAAACATGGAAAGTGCAGTATGGTATATGCAAATTATTTCCAAAAGTATGTATGTTACTGCCCTCTCAGTTTGGCTAATTGTTTTTCCACCCTGGTCTCCATCACTGTGCTATTCTTTTGCAGTACACTTACATTATGTCCTCCATCTGCTGCATCAAGGTTGTACTAAATTCTTAATTGCAACTCAGAACTGTCCATTGCTTTGCAAGACTATTTCTATCTGTGGAGCAATAAAACAAAGGGGCTTTATTAAGCTAATTACTGATGTACTATGATTGCTGCAATGAGTTGTATTTTTTTTTTCCACAAGAGGCTGAACTCACATGTATCTGTCAGTGCTTTCAAGAGCAATTACAAAAGAGGCATCACTGACTGAGTAAAATTTCCTTTTAGCTGTGCACAATGTGCTACATAATGAAATACAAAGAGCTCTTATCAGATGCACACGGGGCTGCTCACATTTCCCCAAATAGGACTGGTGGGAATTTATGAGACCCCCATATGAGACTTATGATAATAATAAAATGGATTTGTATCTCATTTTCCAGCAAGGAGAAGGAATTGCTGAAGCAGCCATTTCCTGAAATAGACCAAGTAAAAACATTTCCTCAGGAGGCAGAGATGTATCATTCACAACTATAGGACTGTTCAATCCAGGTCTGTCTCACCTCTTTAAATATGGCCAATTTATATTGCATCAGAAAAATAAATGTTTTCTTACACTGTCTTCAGTCTCTGAATTAGTAGCTACACAAACAATTCAGAGGATTGTTGCTGGCACTCAGGTGACATGTGCACTCTCCATTGCTAATATACTTCTCTGCACTGTAAGCATGGGCATTTCATTCAGATTTTCTTAGCCAAAGGCTCATTTGATTTCAACTTAAAAAAATATTCCTAACCTTGAAGAGCAGCTTCAATTTTGCTGCTCTTGTTTTAGACCAGAGAAGGGGTGATTGTGTACCCAAAGCAGCGATCCAGGAGCACAGTTTCAGCTGGTGCAATATATTTTGTTATTATGGCTCAAGACTGGTATTCAAGATGATCTCAAGTAATCAAGTTTTCATTGTTACAAATAGAGGAGCAATATGGTAAGGGCAAAGTGTATATCTCAAGAAAAATTAAAAGAAAAAAAAACACCTTATATTGGATATTAAAAATGAAAAGAAAAAAAAAGGTGGATGGATTCAATCATTATTGTTGGCATTGTGAGAGAACCTAAATAGAAGATGAGTCTTGCATTACTGGGAGTACTGATTCCCTCTGTGTCTGCGTCTCCTATTTTGGGCTCTCACCGCTGTCTCCACTTTCCCTCCTTTTCCCACTAGCTTGTAGCTTCCCATAGCTGATCCTGAAGCCAGTTTGACATTTTCCTCTCCACTGGCAAAATTTAGCATAGATGTCTCTTCCTCCATGTAGATTCTCACTGATCTGCAGTCGAAGTGTGTAGGAGTTCCACCACTGGGGAAATTAGTCACAGAATCTCATTTACATTGTCCCTTGTTGCTTCCTTTCTGCGCTTTACATAAGACAAACTTCAAAGAGCTGCCTACTTGTGTCTGCTCACAAGCTTGGTTTCTGTAATTCCAATAAATTTTTCTTTTAATCTCTTCTGTATCATTTGGGTTCTATCCCAATAAAGTGATGATAGGTGGGCAAGTAGTAGACGTGGCTGTTTGTCTATGCTCATGAAGTTTTTGCATGGAACTGCAGTTGCACAAACGAAGATGGCCTTGTAAACTTCACGGTTTTGTGAAGATTTTTTGACAAAAGCCCTCTTTCAGCACTTAATATAGGATGCTCAGTAACTTTGAATTTTCCCTTCAGTTAAATGTAGAGAGAGATTAACCTGAAAAATCTTCTTTTGAGTCTCTTTTTTAAAGAGCTTTCAGTCTCTTTTTGTTTTTATTTATCGCTTCTGTGATTCATTCACTGCAGGATGAAGTCTTATTATCTCTGCATTCTTTTTTCAAAGCTGTCTATTCACAAAATTTTTTTCCTTTCCTTACTGCTTTTGAGTTCTGCCCTTGTACATTCCTAAAGTTCTCTGAAGTTCACCATATCAAAGACTTTATCTGACAGTGTCTTTATTCTGTTTTTGTTAATATCCTTACTGTACTTCTGAGCTTAACTGTTGCAACTTCTGATTCACTGTGAATTTCCTTCTGTCTGGCTTTTCACATAATGTCAAAGAGCAACAACTTTACGAAGAAATATCAGGGCATGTGGGATGCAAACACTGTGTATTCCAGGTGCCCATCTGAAGGGAATGTCAAATAGGGACAGTGATGGCCAAATCTCACTGATTGCTGTAGTTAAAATGAACCTTGTGACTTACCAGCTGAAAGAAGATTGCAGAAAAGAAGGAAAGAAAGCAAAGAGAATGAGGACATTGGGAATGGAAGGAGGTAGAAATGGTCAAGAGAGTTTAGATGAGAAATCACCCACCTGAGAAAATTATCCCTGTGTATTATTCATCCTGTCAATCAGCTTCTTTTTTTTCAGTTCAGAGTACTCTTGAAAGTATTGTTTCCTGTCCTGAAGACCTTCCTTGCTTCCTGTCACCCCCAGCTTTCTCGTCCTATGTTCGCTAGCTGCTATTGGTAAAATGAGTATGCTGGTATCTAACATTAAAATAAAAAACAGACTGTTGGTTACCTGGACCTACTGCACATGTACAGTAAATGCAGCCTGGGCATATGCAGTAACTGTGTGCTTATTGCTTTAACTGAGTACCAGGTTCCTGAAATTAGTATTCAGAATCAGAAGGATGATAGCAGACTTGTGAAGGTTTTCTGTAAACATCAGTGGAGCTGCATGTATAAGAACCCTTTCCTTTGTGGTTTCTGCAGCCTGGAACAGCATTCTATGGTTGCATTATTTTAAAGCTTGTGATAAGGTCTTAAAAGGTGCTTTAGTGTAAATGCTTGAATTTTACTGCTTCCAAATCAGGTACATAATACCCACTCTAAGTACATGTTACAAATGTTTGTGTTTGCAGCAGTGCAGATGCAAATTTGGAAGCTCATTTAGGTTATTATTAATTTATTGTTTGTATTTTCTTCCCTAGTGAGACTTTTTCATTTCTCTGTTTTTCTATGTTTGTTTGTTTTTTCTTTGCTTTTAACTGGATATATATTATATGCTAAATTGCATACACAGATACACAACTGACTAATGGACCGGTGCACAAAAAACACTTGCATCTAAATAATTGCTAGACAATTTAATTTCCTACAGATTATTGTATTTGGTGAGTCAGTCAATATCACTATAACCAATTACCACAGAAGACCAAAACAAAAGCACTTTAAAAACTTAAGGAAGAAAATATTTATTCGGTGATGTTTGTTTAAAACATATAAAAGCACATTTTTTACACCACGGGTAATGAACTTCTGGAATTTGTTGGCACTGGGGATTGCCAATACAGGTAGTAGCAATAAACTTGAAAACAAGATTAGGTAAATTAATGGAGCATGCGCCTGTAGAAAGACGCCAGAGGCACAGGCACGGATGTACCCACTGACCTGCCAGGGCAGTACTTGTGGCCTCTGGGCAGGACAGGATAGAGGGAGCAGGGAAAGCAGCTCCCCCCAAGCAGGGTCCCTGGTCATCACTTGGGAACAGCTGGATGGGTCTCCCCCTGGTAAGACATTTCTTACTCTCTTCTGATGTGTCAATTTAGATCCCATCAAAGGAAACACACCAGCAACAGAAAGAGAATACAACTTTGGAAGTGCAGAAGGATAAGACTATTAGCCTTTACAACTCTGAAAAGAGCCTCCTGCTTTGAACATTTGTCACATTCTAAACGCTTGGAAAGAGATACAGCCCACAGATTTTTAATGACCTTTTCACAGGTTTTAGGCATCTTCTTCCCTCAGAAATACAAAGCCAAATTAAACTGAATGTTGAATGTTGGCATGGTTTGGGTTTTGTTTTGGTTTGTTTTTTTGTTTTTGTTTTTGTTTTTTTTTCCAAAATGAAAAGGCTGGTTTAAACTGCCATGAATTTTATCTGCACCCACTTCACAGAAAAAGCTGCTGAGGCGACGCCTGACATATGTAACTAGTTTGCCTTATTTGAAGGCACAGTGCATTACACATTATTTCTGGCTCAGGATGCATAATTACCAGATATATTTTCCCTTTTATAAACAAATTCGAGTTATATCATCTAAAATTAATAAACTGCTCTGATAAAACCCTTGATGTTATTAAAACATCTAGCATGTTAGTTTGTATCAAGGCACTTCTTTCCTGCTTTTAGATAATTTAGCACATAGTTTAGTGCACTTCATAAAGACAGTTTATTCTAAAGGGAGTTCCTTCTGTAGTTTATTGCTTGGATAATATTACACATCTCAAGATGATCTGCAATTCTGGAAAACAATATATTACTGAGAACTGTTAATTTGTCATGGGAGTTACTATTTTCTGCTAATACTAATGCTGTACCTCATTGCAAAGCATAAAACATTAAAGTAATCAGTTCATGGATTTGGAAATATTCCAATTTTAGCCAACATTATGACATTTTTGTTATTATTCTGATGTAACTGTAATTAAATAGCCAATTCTAGGTCAAAACAGGAAATAATTTTTAATATACTGATGGAGTAATCATTTTGTATCATATTAATTTACAAACTTGTAAAAACTTTGGGTGACATTAATAGAGCTCTACATAGTTTTGAATATTATTACTGTCAATTAGTAATAATAGCATCTGCAAGGTATGTAATACTCTGTTTTCCAAACTCTCATTACTACATATCTCAGCCACAGTCATATTCATTGGTCTGGCCATTAATTAAGCATTGTGCTTACTTCAGAGTCTATGTACAGAGAGAAGTCAGTGTCTCCCATTTAATACTTTTATCCAGTGTTACCCTTCACTTAGAATTAATAAATAACCTCAAATGGTGCCAAATAAACAGGAAATGAGACACTGTTTCCATTCTTTCTTTCCAAGAATCTACCAAGTTCCTCAAAATTATGGATCTCATCACACAGGTAAGAGGTGGCCTCCTGTTCACCCAGGGGACTTGCATCCACCAGACACTGCAGATTCACATCAGGCAGAAAGGACAAGAGGGAGAAAATTACTAAGGCAAATATTGTAGTGTAAATTGTGTCTTGGCTTGAGTAGGACACAATTTCTGAAAGAGATACTTGTACAGCAGCGATTGAGATGCAATTGGGCTTGTATATTTTATATTTCTCAACTTTTCTATTATAGCTTTTGGAGAAATGTTGAAAATACAATAGTCAGATGCTGGAATATTTGAAAATGGGGTTACATTTTTTATCTCATATTCAAGTGGAAGAAATTTCTTGGGAATTTTTTGTGTTGTCAAAATCCTCAAAATTCTAAAAATATTTATATTTCTATCTTCAACACAACTTCAAAGTGGGGTATGCATGAATTCCGGATTTAGACTTAATTTTTTAGATAGATTATCCCTAATATAGATCTGATTTCTTGATTTCTCACATGACTTCCTAGACTTTGAAGCGAAATCTCAGACACCAGGTGTCTTGCAATGCCATTCCTTGTCCTCTAAATATTGCTGTTGCTGTTGCATTTGGTACTGCATGCTTCTATACAGGCGCAGTAAGTCTTAGAGACTCTACTACTGCATATTTCTCAGTTGCTGTTTGTGAAGGCAGGAGAAAGTCACATGGCTTGTCATTGCCCACAAATCTGACATCATGACATCTGCAAGAGCTGTAATTGCCTGAATGTTCTTGGACAGTAACATGAACAATGTGAGACTCTCAATTTTTGGCAAGCTTTCAGAGCTTGGTAAGACAATTAAACAGTCTTGGAATAATGTGTATATTTTTATGGCTACAGATCTTAAAGATAAGGTATTTTTTTTCTGACACTTTGAGCTGTCAGTTGATCTAAACTATTTTATATACTTGTCATTCAGTCGTATTCCTTACTGTGTGTTCCTATTCAGCCTCATATCTCCCTCTGAATTGCTAAAAATTGAAGACTGTCAGCTGGCATGTTCTGAATGACAACTCTTACGGGGGTTTTTTTTTTAATCCCATAAGCACTTTTTCAGAAGCATCTTACTCAAATTCACCTGTAGCACTTGTAGTAGATACAGCTTGTGCAGGAAATATATTTTCTGTACAAAACTTAATTTCTGTCCTTAAAAGCAGGCATTTTTCCAAATATCCTGAGAACATTTTTCAGAAGTCAGTTTGAAAATGTAACCATATGTATGTCTTCACCTAGTCATATTTTCTTAGTGTACTGACAAAAATAAGTTTTGTCTAATGTCAGCCTGCTAAGTCAGAGTAGCTGCCAAGCAGCAAGCTGGATGGACCGTATTCTGCTTCCAGAATTGACCACAGGGCTGATTATTAGCAAGACTGAGTCTCTCCAGTCTTCAGTGGCAGTGGATAATGAATGACAGGCAGAGGAGAGGGGACCCGATTCATTTGCAGGTAGCTGAATGCACTGGGTTCCTATACTGGCATGTGTAGCCAGAGAGAATAAATGAGACATCAACAGAGAGACACCTAGCAGAGCTGCCAACTTGTCATTTTTACATTTTTTTTCTGAACATAATTTAATTTGATTAACTTGCTAAATACAAAACACAGAAGCTTCAGTTGCATTCAGGAAAGAAGAGGTCATATGTTAAAACACTGAAGCTTAGATGTCAGCACTACTTAAAAAGGCAAACCAACCCAACACATATGTTTCATCCGCACTAGAGGTTTATATATATTTAGATATGTATACATATATGTGTAAGTAACACAACGACAAGGTTTCCCATAAGTCTCTCTTCACCTGTTTCTGATTTCCACCTTCTTTTGCTTCTGATTTTGCCATGACTGCCTAAAGGAATGAATTATTTTCTGGCATGCATTATCTGAGAATTTATTTTCAAATGCAGGCACTTTTGGGGGATGTTAATAATCTGAAGTATTCATAAGCAGGAAAATAGGCGAAGTGTTCTGCAATTATCAATGAGTCAGGTTTAATTGGTTTTCAAAGTGTAAATGTCAAAAATTTATATTTTTGCAATCCCTGGCAATGTGTTTTTCTGCTTTCATATAGGAAAACTTTATTAATAGTATCCTAAAGATACGAGATATATGACACATGCTGGGCTAAACATATTTTTATTCAGTAAAGTATTCTTTACCATCTTGGTTTACCCATTCGTCTTAATCTAACTAGCAGCAAATTTCCTACAAAATATGCATATTTGAATGTAACGGTGATAAAATTATAAAATATTTTCTTTTTTTTTTTCATAGAAAAGTCATTCTCTTTACAGGCAATATCTAAATGTCCCAAACCCCTATATTTAGTGAAGAAAAATGTACTGGTTTTTTAATGAATAATATAATGGTGGTGGCTATTAGGAGAGCTACTGCTGTTCTGTTGGACAACGTTTCTGTGATTCAGTTTACAGAAATCTGTGTTTCCTAACGTTATGATGTTTTGAAGGTTTTGTTTTGGATTTTAGTGATTTAAATTCTATATATTGAATGTAGACCATAGTAAAAGGGCCGCCTAGCCATACGTACCTTCCAATCACTAATGTCAGGTGCAGAGGAAAGAGTAACTGAGTATCTATCTATTGCTTTGTTCACTGCCTGAAGGAAGCAGATGTGTACTTATCTTTAAGAAAGACATCGACTATAAAAACATCCATTGAAATTATCGCTAATTTTGCACTAAGCAAATATTCTCCAGAGATACTGAAAGAAACCTGGATTAGACAGCTGTAGCAGAGGTCCAGCCAGCCTAAAGCAGTTCAACAGCTCTTTTAATAACAAGGCTGCAGCTGAAAAATGTGAATACTGTTTCCAGTGCCAGCAGGTCTCTCTTTACATTTTAATTAGCTCTACAATTAGAAAATAACTAATTTCATTAAGAATCTCTTTGAGCTGTGTGACCTTTTCAGAAAGCAGCATGTAGATTTTCTGTTACTTGTGCTAAATAATCATTCGTCCACTATGAGCCGCAAATCACTTTGTTAGATCTCAATCTTGTCACTCTCTCAAGTCCAGAGTCTATTACTGGCTCACACTTTCAGTAGAGAAACGACTGTGGGTTCATATCACCTCACTATGTGTGGATTAAACAGCATTTAGCTGGTGATGCTTCAAAATCAGAGGTTTGGCCCCAGACTGTGCCTCCCCAGATTTCTGTTTTAGCTCCAAGCCACCCATTTAACCGTCTGAAAGCTGTATTGCTGCGTAGTCGTCTCTCAGTGAAATGACAAGCTGTTGTTTCTCTACAAGTATACGCACAGGAATGAAGATAAAGAATAGCGTACTCTTTCCTTGTTTTGCTCTATTCAGAACTTCATCTATTTCATCAGGACCTGTCAAAAGTGCTAACAGACATGTGATTAGTGGTAGGCGGTAGCCCTGACACTGTTCAAGTGATGATGCTGTTTGTACACAGCTGTCAGCAGAGCTGGATGGCTGCAGGAGAGGGTGTGTGCAGCAGCTGCTGTGTCTACAGTGCCAGCACAATAGGGAGCATTGCTGGGAACTGTTATTAGTGCACAGCTCATCTTCCTCACTGCTAGCGCAAGGTCACAACTGCAATCTAGCCCCAAATTACTGCCCGATAGGTTGCACGCTCTAAAATGCCATGATCCTTCTCTGCTTCAGCCACAGCATGTTTCTGTCTGAAGACCAGCTGCAGCCTTGCTGCTGTGTGTTTATAGACACCCACCACCTGACACACTGTTTACAGTGCATGACAACTAATGAAAAAGCATTTAATTATAATTTTTTTTTGTGGTGGTGGTGGTTCTGCTTTTAAAGGAAATGTTCTAAAAATTCAGAGATGTAGGGCACTCCTCTGGGCAACCTGAGCCATTCTGCAAGAAACTGGTGATGCAGACAAGACTATTTATCTTTGCCCTGAGGACTGAACTGCAGAAGAAGCACAACCCAGGAAAATGAGAAACTCCCTGAGATCAGCTGTAGATAGAAGCATGATTTAGCAGTGACATCAGAAGATACTCAGAAGCAGAGGAATCTTCATCAACTTCTGTTTGGCCACTAGTCATTATCCCTTAAAGATGTTTTTCAGATTTCATATAGTAAGGTAGCAATTATCATTAATCCATCCTGCAACCTTGCAAAATAGTATTTCAAAACACCTGATGAGTACTTGTAGCTTGCTGGATTCTTGCTTTTCTTTCTACACCCAGCCATCACCGATGCACGTAGCAAAGCCTGGGACACCTGTTAAAGGGCAGAGTAGAATTTACTCACAGTCTGTGGACAGTCAGTAGGAAAACTGATTTCCTGCATGTCCCCTTGAGGAAAACTAAGGGAAAATTTAATGAAGTAAATTACTTCACTGGTATAGTAACTGTCTTAAGACAAAGTACAAAAAGAAAGCAATGCGTGAGCTGTAACACTGAGAGGATGGAACCATCCTTTAGCTCCTCAAAGGGTGTAGTTTTTTTACAAAGTAGTTTTTTAACCAGGAAGTGATGGATTAGGGCTCAGAGTTTTCATAAGCAGCTAAGAGAGCTAGATATTCCATTCCTGTTAACAATAAGGAAACTGGGCACGCAGTGTTGCTAGGCAGTTTTGCAACATCCACATCTAGAAATTAGAAATTCAAGTCTAGAACATCTTCCAACTCATTTTTGCGTTGAAGGGAAGAATGTCCTGTCTAGTATTTATGAAGGCTTTATCCTATTCTAAATATTTCATAACTTTGACTTGTGTAATTATTCTGAACTCTTCTTTTTTTTTTTTTACTTTACATATTTTTGAATAAGGATTAATCTTGTTTTTCTGTATTCTGTTTTGCATGCTTACATTTTCAT
The DNA here is from genome assembly GCF_037038585.1 of Patagioenas fasciata. Classification (NCBI taxonomy): domain Eukaryota; kingdom Metazoa; phylum Chordata; class Aves; order Columbiformes; family Columbidae; genus Patagioenas; species Patagioenas fasciata. The sequence goes on from NC_092521.1 coordinate 60,402,198, forward strand.
TCTTGACAAACAACAGACTATTTATACCCCTCTGATTCTAATACCTTTTTTATACTTCTCAATGGGTGACATGTTGTTTGTCTCAAACCACTTTCCCTGTGCAATTTCTATACATATCCATTTTTATTAATTTTCTTAATACATCAGTTCCTACAAGCTTCTCATTCTTTAAATAAATTCAGGATTAATCGATGTGATTTACAAGTTGTAGTACATAAAAAATGCAAGCCAGCTGACACCATTATCGCACACAAAAGTTGTAACCTTGGCCCATTTAAGTCATGGGTGATTTTTATTGACTTAGAATGTAGTCACGTCAAAGGGTTATTTTAAATTATTGACAAATGACCAGCCTAAGGTGTATATATATTGGTTTTGTTTTGGTTGGTTGGTTGGGATTTTGTTTGTGTTTGTTTTGTTTTGTGGGGTTTTGATTGTTTTAGTTTTTTGTTTCTGTTGTTTTTCAAAAAAGAACGTAGTTCTTTGATCTGAAGAACTTAGGTTTCCTCTTCAACATTTGGCTGGCCATTCAGAAAAAAACTGTGAAATCCTTATATCAAGATACTAGGACTAAGAACAGAGGGAGAAATATGTCCCTTAGCAAGCCTCAACAATCCTCAGTCCCAAAAATAATTCTGTTTTATATTTTATTCAAATCATCGGAGATAACTTAAGCGATATTTTACAACTGATTTTTAAAATGTTTTCCAGCTCTGAAACCTTCTATGATAAATGTTCATGCTGGAATTGTTTGACAATTACCAGCTTCAAAAAGCAGAGCTTAATAGGTTGACACTGAGATAACCCAGCTATTCTGCTGCTTCTAAGATAAAATTAAATATTACAACAAAATATAGTTACATTTACAATTCTTTCTGAGAAAATGAGCAGTAATTCACTAGTAAAGAAATTCCACTGACTTTGTAAGATGTGAAGGCATGAGTGCTCTGTGAAAGAATGCCACTAGAAATCCAAGAAGATCCTGTTACTTAAATATTTCATCACAAGTCATTTGTTATTGTTGTGACACATTTTGTAGTTAGCACAGCAAGCTCATCCAGCAGCATTAAAATGTCCTTTTCTAGAACAGACCCTGTCCTCATGTGTGAAGGATATTTTGGTAAAACATGCAGGCGTGAGGGTTCACAGTCACAGGCACTTTTTAGTAGCAACCCTCCACTTATCCTCCAGTCTTAAGTCTGGCTTCTCATTTAACTGGCCGTCCTCACTTTTTTAAGAAATTATTTTCATAATTCCCATTGCTTTAATTTGGTTGAGAAGAGTCAAATACAGCTGTTGACTGAGACATGTATTTGACAGGGAGGAAGTATAGGAGGAGATGCCAAGGAGCTGGTCACCACACACTGGTTATGGTCTCAGGCACTGTCCTGTGCATAAGGAAGCCCAGGAGCTCAGCTTAGTACTTGGACAATTTAGGAAGGAGCCGCATCTCTTAAGCTCTCAACAGCATTACACAATTATCTTGGTATTTGAGGGAGTAGCGAGACTTCCTCTTAGGATGAAGCATCCCACACTGGGCAAAGCTTTAAATAGATTGCCAGGTTTAGATAGAGGTTAACTCAGATGTTGATCAGGTATGATAAATCCTGTCTTTGTATCTGTCAGTGGCACAAATAAAGCTAGTGTTTTTCTCTCTGTGTTACTCTTTGTTTAATCTGAGATATTGACGTTGCAAATTTTTTACTTTGAAAGATTCTAAACAGTTTTGAAGTTTCAGGCTGCTGTTTTAAAACAGAGTTTTCTATAGATGACGTTCATTCTTTTGATAATAGATGAGTCAGAGAACAACGTAGACATGGGCATCTTGCCTGTAAACTTATACTAATAGAACTTCCTTGTTTGAGAAAATTGTTCATAACTTCAAAAAGAGATACTGGCCCAGTTGAAGTAAACACTCTTAAGTGCCCGGATATGATTAGTTTTGGAAAGAAAAGGTATTGATATTAGAGACAGTTCAGCTCAGCAGTGTATCAGAACAGCTGCAATGAACAGTGCAGTATTTCAGGATGCTGCAGTGCACTTTAGTGCTTATTCCTGGCAAATGACATGGAAACAATTCTTGTAAAATGTGGAAAGATATAATAAAGTACTCTGGATTGCCAGATATATGATTTTTATGGACTATAACTTTTAGTTTGGCTAGAACATTATGGATATGAGTTATTTTAAATATGCAAAATGGAAAACAAACTGGTTAAAACAAAAATAAAACCTCTTAAGGAATTATTAGCTATCTAATCATAACTAAAGCAGATAGAAAATGCCTATGGTTAAATTGCTACTTTATTTGCATACAGAGGAGCAGGTCAAAATTTTAAAGAAGGTCTGACTCTTGGCTGGGGTAGAGTCCTTCAACAAAGACAAAAAATACAGCATTTTTATAGATTTATATTCTACCAAAGCACCAAGGTAGGTTTATAATTGTGTGGAGGGGTTTATCCCCCTGTGTCACTGAAATCAATGGGACTATGACTTGAAACACTGTGTTATGGTTTAACCTGAGCTAGTAGTATAACCATGATAACCACTTGCTCATTCCCCCCTCACTCCCACTCCCAAGTAGGGGAGAGAATCAAAAGGGAAGGGAGAAACTTGTTGATTGAGATAAACACAGTTTAATAACAAAACAATTCTAACATATTACTAATAATACTAGATATGAAAATAGAATATAAAATAAAAGATACTCAATGCAATTCCTCGCAAACTCTGTCTGCACTGAGCAGCCAGTCCCAGAAAACAGCACCAGGTCCCAAGCAGCTGATGCTGGAGAGAGAGGAGAGAAAAATGCAGAAAGGCCCAGAGGCCTCTGCAAAATGGCAGGGTGGCAAAAGGCTGAACTGATGAAAGTCCCGAACAGAAGTCCCTCAAACAGGTCTCCATCTCAACTCTAAAAAAGAGCAGAGGATCCAGCCAAAAGATCCCGACTCTCCTTAAATATGAAACATGACACTAATGGCATGGAATATTCTTATTGATCATTCTGGATGTCAGTCAAGCTCTGCCCCATCCGTGCTCCCCTTACCCGCTGCCTCACACTCGTGGGCAGAGCTCAGAATGTCCTTGGCTCTCAGACCAGAGCAATTAAAAACATTAACTCTGTTCTGGGGTGTTATCTTCTTGTTCTCAAACTAAGTCCAAATAATGAGTATGCTGGGTATGAAAAAGAAAGGTTTCTAACTGCATGAAGGAAAATTAACTGGTTTTCAGTCAAACCAGCACACATTGGAAGGCCTTGCCTGGCCATTAAATATAAAAAACAGGAAAATGGGACAAATACCCGGTCAGTCATACTCAGAATTATACACATCCGTATATTATTGGTTGTACGTTATTTAAAAAAAAAAATATAACATCCCAGTATTTGTGCTTCCTTTTTCTATTTTTTTAATATGAATTAATAATCTACGGTATTCCATGGAATTTCATGGCTTGTAAAATCTCTGTTGGAAATCCTAAGCATATGGGAAGGTCCGAAATAGAACATCCTAATGACTATTTTTAACTACATTTATATAACTGGCACAGGAAAATGTTCCCTGTGATTTTCAAATTAAACTTTGCAAGCCAAAGAAAAGGGAACATAGAAACAGTGGTAGTAAGGAAGCTGGTTATATGCCTTTCAGTGGAGACTTATTACCTCTCCTGAACATGTATGTATTACACATAATAATTCCCATACACTTGTAGTGAAAAGACAATAAAACATAAGAACAGGAAGAGCCAGGAATACAGAGAAAGTTATCTTCATTTTTTACCTTACAGATTGTGTAACTCATTTGTTATGCCAAAGTGCTTCATGTCCCACATATATACCTCAATACACCATAAAATTTTTGGATTTTTTTTTTTCCTTTACGATTAACAACATAAAATAGATTAATTTTTCTTTTATATGAAAATGTCCATAAATGAAAGTAAAACTCCAGGGGACAAATGCTACGAAGACTTTTGGCTCAGAGTACATTAAGTTTTATATAATGCGAACCTATTTTAAAAACAACTGCTGAGTATGTAAATTATATACAGAAAAAAATGTGTAAGATCAAACAGCCCATCTCTTGGCTGTTACAGGATTGTTCTTTACACTCTCCAATACAGGCCACTTTGTTTTTGTCAAAAAGGACAGTTAACATAGTCTGAATTCCCACTATTGCAGATTCTCCATTGAAGTGAATCTGTCATGCCTAAATAATTTGTTATTTTAGGTCAACTCCAAAGTGACTAGAGTCCTCCTCCCGGCTTTCCCCAGTTTGATATAGCTCAAAGGGGCATCTCCAAGGCAATAACACATATCCTTTCTGAAGATCCTGACATTTGCCAGCAACTGTTGGCACCAAAAATACAGGATATGCTACACTGAAATCAATCAATGCTGTTAATTTAGTCATATTTAATGACCTTTAAATATGCCTTATGATAAAATAAAATATGAATAAACATCTAAGAACATGAATTGAAATAAATGTGTTTCTCAATGTAAACTTTCCTTCCCACCCTGCCCCTCCAGGGTTTTAACAGCTCCGAACCCTCTGATAAACTGAACTCACACCTTCTCTTTCTTATTCTCTGCATGCTTCTCTCCGTGTTTTCTTGAGTGCAAGATCCTCATTCCTTCACCGAGGACCAGCTCATTTATTTATAGATATTCCTCATATTAATGCCAACAGATGTGGACAACTGGGGAAAATCTATGCTAACTTCTTGTTTCTTTCTTTGTATCTCAGTCTATTGGTTATTTGCATATATTGTCATGTAGTTGGGTTGTGACAATGACTGTCCTAAATGGCACATTGCAGCAGATTTGCATGAATAACAATGACAAGCAGTGAAGGCTCACAAATGGCTTTGTTTGCTAATTTATAATGTGGAGGTCAGATATAATGGAATCTGACCTTTGAGGGTAAGAGGAATTGCCCATATGCTGTTCCCAGATCCAGAAACAAAAGCTCTACACATAAAGTGAAACTATTGTTACATGAAATGCTGTTACATGGAGAACACTTGATTCTTTATTTCTTTGTTTATTCTGTAAGCGATTTTCTCAAAACTTGGTTACATTGGTGCAAATTGCAACCAAGATCTGCTCTAACTTGAAAGCTCTGTCTCAGCTGAGATTAAAAAAAATGACCAAATTGTTACAGGAAATTCCAATTTTTTTTTTTTTTTTTAAGAAGCTAAAAGTAGTCAAGAATGCAAAATGTCATTTATCCAAGATATAATTAAAATTAAAGCACTACAAAAGGTATTGTTTTGTTTTCTTCAAGGAATATAATTAAGTACTGCTTCACTAGATGAGTATACTTTTGCCAGTATAATTGCATTATTGAAATAAAGGTAAGTTTGCCCTTTGAAAGGAGTAACAAATGTGTTACGAGTACAGCTGCATAGAATTGTCCAGTTTCTACAGACAGCCTTTGTGAAAATATTTTTTAATTTGAATTAATATTAACTGGAGCCCCAAAGCTCAAAAGAAATCATAGCCAGCTAGCTGCAGTATATAGAATTGTGGATTTGGACATCAGAGGACATTATGGTCAGTGAAATAACTGTGATTATCAAACTATCAATACTGAGGAAAAGACAAATAAGAGTTTGAAAGTTTTACAAAGCTACCTATAACCTAGTTAACACTACACTGAGAGTCACTTAAAATCCAGGAGAAATCTAATAAAGATGCAGTTTTTGATCTATTTGTGAACTTGTTTGTGAAGTACACTGGAGTTATAACTCTTGATTTTGTGGTCTAACTAAGAAGTTGCTTAATTTTTTACATTGCTTTTAATGGAACTTGAAAAAGGTGATTTTTTTATTACTATAATTGCATACTCCTTTATATAGGCTATTACTTTGATTGTTAGGAAGGAATCAGTGGTTATTAAACATAAATTTTGAAAATGGAGGCTTGTAGAATTTCATAGTTACATTTTAACATGGTTGATTTAGTCCTCCTTATTTTTTATGAATAAGTGAAACTGAGTACCATTTAGATTATTGTCTGTATTATTGTATAGATTTGATTTTGGATTTAATGTAATAAATTCAAACATCTCTGTGTCATATGGACAGTACTGGACTTTATTTTCTACATTACTGGTACAGAGATTTTCCCATGCTCTTTGACTTAGCTTTTCATATTATGTGTATTAGGGTATATGCATGTTCCTTTCCGTAGTATATTTTCTACTTTCTACAGGGAATATGGATTGTACAAGTAGAGAGAGAGAAACACACAAAGTCTGTTCAGTATTTGGATCCCTTGGTACAAAAACTGCTTTTTCCAATAAGCTTTTAAATTTTACTTTAAATTTATGGAGATATAATAGGGAAGTCCTGCCTCATTCTAATGTGCTAAATATGACAGGGCAAATTTTGCCTATTAGCAACATATTTGATACTGGCATTAAATGAACCAATATATAATGGACACGACCTGTGCGACAGGTAATACTTCTCTTGGTGAACGTTCCCAGCAGATACTCAAGCACTTGTGTAATCATTAGGAACATGGCACATGGGATGAATTTGCTGCCATTTCTAAATGAGCTGTGCAGCAGTGCTAAGAGGCAGGTGAGGGATATGAGTTATTTTATATATGCAAAATGGCAAACCAAATTGGTTAAAGGCAAAGGCCGGCTCAGGCTCTGCTTCAGAATGAATGTGCCCCTGGGCTGCTTCTCTGCCACACAAAAGGGAACTGTAGGCACCAGACAGGTGGAGATGTTACAGCTAGAGCTTCTTTCCTTTTGCTGTTTTGTACCTCATCCAAAGCAATATTTTTATTAGTAACTTCAAATGAGGGGCACACATCTGAGTGGTTATACTTCCTTTCCCTGGGTCTGAATTTCAGGTCTTGAAAACCTGCACATCCTTCCCCTTCACCTGAAGTTGGAGGTGCTTAGGGATGTCTCAAGATCTATTGGCAAGTATGTCAATCCAAATACAGTAATGCCCAAAATAAGGAGTAATTTATCAAGTACTGTAGTTTAATTAATTGTTTGAGATCTGTAGAGCCAACACCAGCAATGGCTGTGGTGCCCAGGTTTTGATTGTACCACTGAATTATATACATGTGCCTTTCAGCACACACCACCAGTTATTTTGTGCATTGGGCCCCATCTTCTGCTCAGATTCAGGCAACGGATGAGTGAGGCAGTGTGTGGGGTTTAGATGGCAAGGTTTTGACAGCAGGAGGGCAGCAGGGGTGGCTTCTGTGAGAAGAGACCAGGGGCTGCCCTGTGTTGGACTCCGCTGGTTCCAGTCAGCTCCAATGAACCCACTGCAGGGCACAGTTGGGCCCCTCAGCCATGGGCAGGGAACCTCTGGGAAAGCGAATTTAGGAAAGGTTAAAATGCACTAGGCAGCAGCTGTGAGAAAGAAAAATGTGAGAGAAATAGCCCTGCAGGCACCAAGACCAGAGAAGAAGATGTTGCAGGTGCTGGAGCAGAAGTACCCCTGCAGCTTCTGGAGAAGACCACAGTGACATAGGTTGTCCTGTACAGCCTATAGGGGACCACACTGGAGCAGATATCGACACTGCAGCCCTTGGAGGATCCTATAGCTCAGCAGGTGGACATGCCCTAAAGGAAGCTGCAGCACATGGAGAACCATGCAGGAGCAGGCTCCTGGCAGGTGCTGTGGCCTGGCAGAGGACCCCATGCTGGAGCAGGATTTCTGGCAGGATTTGTGGCCCTGCAGGAGACTCATGCTGGAGCAGTCTCTTCTTGAAGGATTGTGCCCCATAGGAAGGACCCATGCTGGGGCATGAAGGACTGTATCCTATGGGAGGGACCCTGAGCTGGGGCAGGAGAACAGTATGAGGAGGAAGGAGGGACAGAGAGGAGCTGTTACAGACCTCTTGTCCTCTTGGCAACAGGGGAGGACATGGAGGAGTCAGGAGTGAAGTCATGAAGTTGAGCCTGGGAAGAAGGGTGGGGAGGAAAGATGTTTTTAGTTTTGTCTGTGTTCTGGTGGCCACACATCAGACTATAGCAGATAACTGTTAAATATCCTCCAAAACACACTATGCTTTTACGTGATAAGGGTAGCAGGAGATGTGATAGCTGCTAACTAAAATCTGGAATTTATCGAAGTGGTGACATGTAGTTTCATTTTGCAAGCTCAGCATCACCTATCCTATACTACATTAGGTGATATAGCAATCAGAAGAATTCTACAATTCATACTTTTTTCTTTTTTTCTCTCTTTTTTTTTTTTAATATGGAAGATCGGCCAACATTTCTGTCTTTTCTTAAATCTAGTAAAAGCTTTTAGATAACCAAAGAAATTTAGTTAAGTTATTTAATAATGGATGACCAGACAATATGTCTCTTCAGTAGAAGAACAGTTTTCTCTGGCAAATTGAAGAAGCCATGAGAAGTTTGTTAAGGTAAAAAAAACTATGACATGGCTTGCCGATGAGAAGAGAATGCAGATGGTCTTTGGGTAACTGGAGATTAGCAGCTCATCCAAGACTTCTCTCTCATTCTGTGATACCACCAATTTCATACTCATACCTAATGCTACTGCTAATGTTCCTCCTGACTTTCCTTCTTAAACTGATGTGCTTTCTCCAAATACCACTCCTCACAATGCTTAGTGCAATGAAATGAAAGTCTGCTGTGTGGTGATCATTGCCATGCAATGAGAAAGTACTGTGACAAACTCCCTGGAGACTGAACAAAGCAACTCACTCTCTAACTCAGTGTCATCTAACGGAACATGACCTCTGCCAGAAAGCAGGCTGAGTACCTTGATTTCTCTTCTTTCTATTACTATCTGGACAGCAGGTGGAAGAGAAGATATGATAATTAGAATTACAAATATGATCTTGAACCTGGTCAGATAACAAAGCACTTAATTGTTCATATTAACACTTGAACAATGAAGTCAGCATATTTTTCAAATCGATTGCAAAAATGCACAACTTTGCCAAAAGTTTCCTGGCTACAAAATTTTGTAATAATATACAGGGTGTTTCAAAAAGATGGACCCAATTTCAAAGCAGTTGTGCTTTCAAATTGGGTCCATCTTTTTGAAATGCCCTCTGCTTCACAATTTTCAGAATTGGCTTTCTTTTTCTATACATTTCTTCAAGATGAAAGGTATAAATTAATAACATAAAGTAGATTTCCTGTAAGCTTTAAGAACTGCTCCCCACCAAAAGCCCCCAACTACTTAGTTTTTTACCTGCATAAGACATAACTGCAACTCTTGAAATAATCTGTTGTGAGGAAAGCAGATTTAGCTGTTTAGAGACAGAAGAGCTGAGTAGCTTGTATCTATATTTGATTCTGTGCTTCTAGACAGTTTAAAAAAAAAGCCAAACCTGATGTTTGCACTGTTAAACTTCTCCCACAGTTTTACAAGAACTGACAAGGTCACAGCCTGAGGTAGTATGGTTGCCAGATGTCACACCATTAGTTACAATCTTAGACAGAATAGGTGTAAGTAGGGAGAAGCAAGACTTAAAATAACTCTTCCTGTAATGTTTTCCCTGCCAGTGCTCTTCTAACAATGTAAGCACTATTTCTTATTTCATAGTGTTAGGTAGATCTCAATGTTTTTGTTTAACAGAAGCTAATTATTTAACTCAAATTATAATTAAGTGGAAATAACTGTAGCTATTTATCATGTACAAACTGTTTTTAATCATCAAGCTTTTCATAGGGAAAAAGCCCTTGAACACATTAGATTCTTTCAGTGACCTGTGGTTTCTTTGAACTGAAGAGCAGTGCAATCACTTTCAGATATATTTGTTATCCATTTCACTTAAATATATTGTGTTCAATAGAAAGCATTTTTTTTTTTTCCCAAGCAAAGGCAATATTTTTTTCAAAACACCTCTCTTACCTTTGAAAGTCACTTTCTCATACTGAAATTCACATAAATAAATCATTGCCTCACTTCATTGGCTTTTGATGCAAGTTTTCTACAGGTCATTCTTCACTGAATGAAAGCTATATATCTTCAGTAGCAAGCTTGGTAATGTCAAGCTGACTGTGGTTAGTTGTTCTGAAACTTTCAGAGAGAAACCGGAAAATTGCAAGTAATTTTCTACACTTTTGCTTTAGTTCAGCCTGTCCCTCCTGGACTATGTATTCTTATTTCTCAAATATGGTTAAGTAAGGTCAACTATTTTACTTGCTGAAAGTTTTCTGGAAGTTACTCCTATGAGACAAAGTTACACTTATCAAAACAAATAGATGAAATTTTCTATAAGAAAATTAGTGATTCAGAAAGAAGAAAATAACTTGTACAAAGAAACGAGTGTATGTTGAAACAGGTATATATATATATATGTATATATATGTCTGTATTTGTATGCTGTTTGGGAAAAAATGCTGTTGTTTTTAGCACTGTATTCAACTCATTGTAGGTACCCGCATAGATATGTAAAGAGGTAAAAAAACCCCAAACATTTAACAGTAGCCTGCCATACAGCTATTTCCCTCTGCTTTGTGACAGTATAGTGGAGGCCGAGGTCTGACATATTTCACTACGTGGCTAGTGCTGCTATGCCAGTGAACTCAGGAAAATATATACTGCCTGGTATAGATCGTATACAGTGGAGAAAGCAAATCTGTAAATCATTGTACTCAATCACCAAAGCCACATCTAACCATAGATCTTTAATCCAGGAAGGTCTTTAAAAATATCCATTCCTCTTCCAGCATGCTCTCCTAATCATCTTTAACTAGGCAAATGAGAAACTTCCAGCACGCGGAACAATAAAATTTGCGATATTATTGAACAGTAAATGTGAACTTCGAAATAAGGAAATGAGCAAGACTGACTTTTTAACATTTAAAACTATTAAATATTATTGCTCTTTGATGTGTTAAAGTCTGGTAAACTATACATAAGAGTATAATTCACCCTTACATAGAGGACCATAATTACATTGAAAAACAACAAAAATACACACACACACAAAAAAAAAAAAAGAAGAAAAAAAAAAGAAAATTATTTTAAATAGACTGACCAATGTAATACGTTCAGTGTCATGGCAAAGGAAGCCCATGTACAGGACCCCAGTAGACCGCTGCGTGTAAGTAAATAGTTGTTCTATCCCTGTTTCCATATGGTGTTCATTAGAAAAACAAAAGAAGTGCCTCCAGCAGTTTTTCCTTAGAAGCAGACAATGCAGCTTTTGTCTTTTGAATCTGGATAAGGGAGTCACAGACTGGAGAACCATCGAAGTTTCCCCTGTGAATTAATGATAACTAAAAATAACAAGAATGAAATATTTTTTTATTATTACATGAATGCTGAAATGTAAGTAATGCTCTATAAATTTCATTTGTCGAGAAAAATGACCCTTTTCAGATGCATTGCCTATTTGCTTAAGGCAATCTTGCTAGGAAATGTAAAACAGTAAATTATCATATACAAATTAAACTTTGATATAAAGGGGGTCCTTAGAGAGCTGGTGAGAACTACCTGCATATAAATAGTCAAAATATGGTACAGAGGAATCTAGTGACTTGCAGGGTAGTGATAGGTAATGCAGTATAAATTACTACAGAGAAATAAAGTCACCATAGGGATTATCTTATGGGCCAGTAAACTGAAAGTTTTCAGGGCAAGGCTAACATTCACTTTCTGTTGCACCAGTGACTGATTAGTAAATGATTAGCTAGAAACAGACTCTCTGCTAGTATCAGTGCAATTTCAATTAAATGAATCAATTTTCATTAAAGATTAGTCACTTAGCACACCTCCACAAGCAGACTGAAAAATCTGAAATCACTGAGCATTCCCAGAAGAGTCCTCCCCTGGCATAAAGTAAGTAGTTGAAATTATTTTGATGTTTATGAATGAGGATCCATCTGGAATCTTTTATAGGATTTTTCCCATGAATGCTTTAGAGCTCTTACCTGGTGGGGAAGATAAATTCAGGCATTGGAACAACAGTAGTCAGCTGAAAAAAATACTCTGAAAAAGCTGCATGTCTGCTACTGCTGAAGTGCTGTTCAACCTTGGTCAAAGCACAGCTTCTTCCACTCTACCTCTAGTTGTCTTGCCTATTCACACTATATAATGTCTGTAAATCAGGGTTTTCATGCACTCGAGGCCCAAGAGAGTGAGATCTTAATCTGGGTTAGAGCTTCTGGGAACCAGCTCCTTACCAGGAATGACAGACCACACGTACGAAGACAGAAGTGCTCAGAACTGATAAAGTCACTAGTTACAGTCACCTCACACAGGTGTGTTAACACCTGCAACTCATTTATTCTGCCCATACCATAATAATGTAATTCTACAGAAATTTCTAGAAGAATTTCTAGATTGGCCAAAAATATCAATCTGCTTTGTGGAAAATATAGAGAAAATTAAGTTGTTAAGTTTCTATCAGTATACTTCCTTAAAAGTACATCTTCCCATTTATGTTTGTGGGTGTGCTTTTTGCAAAGGAAATCCCATTTCACAGACTTGCAGAACAAGTGCAGGGGTTTTTTTCCCCACTGGAAAAGCGGGAAAAAGTGATACTGTGTTAAATGATTTAACAATCAAGCGATTTTAAAATGCCAACATTTATTTATTATTTTGTAACAAATGTTTAAAATTAAAGAATAATTTAAAAAACATCTTTACTATTGAAACCTCATTTTAAGATGTTTGACCAGCTTTGGCTTCAATAGAAAACAACAAAACAAAACAAAAACAAACAAAACAAACAACAAACCCACAATGGTGTTCCTAAGAGATACGGTGTAGTTTGCAGCTTGTGACCTGAATTTCGTTGTCCCAAGCAGCAGGTGCTGTTTCCTCTCTCTCTTCCCCCCAGCAGCACCTGTAACAGCAGCAGTAGTCGCTCTCTGTTCTGCCTTGGCTCAATCCATCTCTGTCCTGCTCTTCCTCCTTCTGCCACTGAAATACGGCCTTCTGGGACAGGCACAGAAGCACAAGTCCAGTAATGAGGCAGGGAGGACAAGCAGAAAGACAGACACGTGCCCACAAAACTGCAATAAAGGGAGAGTGAAGGTGATAAAGGGAAGTGCCTATTTGCAAGGGCTAGCAGGCTGAGAAGTCTTAAAACACCAATTCTTACTGTTACAGAGGTGGAACTACCTATAATACACATAAGACTGTGCTTTAAGGAGCAGCTGCCTCTTATGTGCACCCTGTGTCATCGCCTACACTGCAAGCAGTACAGCTGCTCTGGGAACCAGGCTAACAAAGTGATCTGTAGGAGACAGGACTCCTGCAAAAAATAAACCATTTCTTCATTTTAGTTGTATTTTGTCAGCTAGATCATTTCCTCAACCTGTTCCCCGCACATCTGCATAAACCAACACCATAGAAGAGCCATAAGGCTGTGCAGGGCTGGGAGGGAGCAGCTGCTGGAGAAGGTGTGGGGCTGCTCAGCATGGCAACAGCAGAGTTGCCAACTGAGAAACCTCAACCTAAGGATGTGCTTTCAGCTCACACCTCATCTGGCATGACTGTGGGCTGCAGGTACAAGGGTGATCCTGCTCTTCTCCTTTTCCACCCAACCTTGTATCAGATCTAGCAATCACACACCCATGTGAGTTGGATCAGCTTGTTGATCTGTCAGAAATATAACCCACCTCCTCTCTTGGCAGATCCTGTGTATGTGTAAGGGATTGAGTTGATCCTACCCTGTGGCAGTATAGTCTCCAGGCTCAGTTCAAGGGAAGCATCAGGGACACTTTGCTGGGAGGGGAGAATGAAGAGATGTTTGCAAATTAGACTGGTTTAAATGGAATATGACACATCAAATCACACACAGCATTGTAACTGGTTTCAAAATCACAGTCCTGCTTATGAGTGTTGGTTTTGGCATTACACAGAGTACAGATTAGGCAGGAAGTTAAATTAACCACATCTCCTGAAGGGTGACCTCCTCCCAGCCTGACATGCAGGCTCAAGGAGAAGCTGTAGACCCTGCATCACAGAGACCATACAGGCACAATTATGGTAGTATTTTTGCCAAATATATAAAATTATGCTTGATTTTACTTAAACAGATAATCCTAAAATGTTGCCTTCATTACTAACATTAAGTCGGTAAAGTTCCTCCCACCAGCTTTTAAGATTATATTCTATCAGTTTTTTCTTTACATTATTATGGAAAGGGTTTAATATTCAGTAATATAATACCAGCCATTCCAGTTAGTTTTTAAGCAAGAGGGCAGAAACCACAGTCCTCCTGAAGTGACCAGAATTTTTTCTGAGGATTTAAATTAAATAAAGACTGTTTCAAACTGCCCACTACACAAAATTAAAAGTTCATTGATAGTTAAGTGTCCACTTTTAGTTGTACACATATGAAAATTTCTCCCACTAGGTATACACTTACATATTACAAAATTTTTAAGCATTTTCTTTTTATCCAACATGTCTATCCTTATGAAAAAGTAATATTCCAATTGCCGATGTGTTCTATAACTACATAATATTAGTGCTACATAATGTTTATAGTAACTTTATCTCATTATCTTTTTGTTGCAGATGAGACAGAGATTTTATTATATTTCATGCGTGATAAAAATGCCTCTCTGATGTGACCATAGTGAGATTGCATAGCATTTTTTAGCTTTTGAATACTATTTAAATTAACATTATTCAATTTATGTTCTTCACTTCTGCTAAGTGTCCTTCAGCTGTACAGTGATTAATATTTTCCATGCTGCCTATCAACATATTTATAAAACCAAGAGAATGTTTTATTTACAGCAAAGATGTGATAGAGATGAGTCATAAAAGAAAAGAAATTCTGTATTAAGAAAATACTAACAGACCGAGGGAGGATATTTTTTCAAAGGCATGAAGATCCATGAGGCACCTAACTGATGTATCCAAGTGCCCTTCACATCTTTGAAAATCTGTCCTGAATGCATGTTAACTTAGTAGAATGACGTTGCTTCCATCAAAGGAAGCGTTTTATTTTCTGGAGGAAAATTTTAAATTCAGCTAAAGACTGATTTTTATCCACAAAAGAGACTGTAGTTGTGTATTCACCATGTGAGCACATTTTGAAACCTATCAACCTCCTTTTTCAAAAAGAATAGCTTTGCTTATCAATTACAGCTGAAAATTCTGGCGTTTAAGATTATATTGTTCTTAGTGTTGTCTTTACTGATTTAGATTTTAATGGTATAATGAGGAACACATTCAATCCACTGCATTTATAGTGGGAAGATTCTGCAATGCTATTTGATATGAGTATTAATTTTCAGCTTTGGAACAATATCTTACATGTTCAGTGCTACTTTTTCCTTTGACAAAGTTCCTGGATGAAATGAAAGAGGCTGTGATATGATCTTCTGCATGTCCAGGTTGTAGTCATTGAGTCTTTAATTTATCTTCCAAAAGAAGCCTTCAGTCACTGCTATACAGAGCAGAGTAGAATTATTTAAAAGAGTTTTGCTATGCTATAATAACAGTGACATAAATTTATTGCTTCATAAATAAAAAGTAGATAAATATTTAAGGGATCTGCACATCTTTTTTTTTGGAAATACAAAATGTCATTCATGTATTACTATAACTCTGTCTTTGGTCATTGAGTAGCAGCCAGAGAAGCTGGAAGAATATTTCCTGGCCATTTTGCCTAATAAGAACAACCTACAAACTCAATCATATTCTCAAATTTTTTTTTCACTTTTTTGTTTCTGAAGCTGTGAAACTTCATCTTGTCGTCTTACATATTTTTAAAAAATGTTTAAGATATTTTTGTGATTAATTTGACAAACTAATTTCTGAAGAACAACCCAAATTCCATTAACTGATCATAAAGCCTTCTCACACTTAAATGTAGACTATATTTCATTTGGCTCTGTACTTCCATAGACGTCTTCCTAAATATTATCAGGGTGCTTTTGAAAATTATATGCAGAGGCACAGTAGACTATTTTCTAATGAGTGCCATTTAAGAATCTTACAGGGGTCTAACTTGAGACCAAGTCCTAGCACAAAAGTATAGTGAGAGCAACAGAGGCTTTCCCACCCTGCCTTCCAGTCAGCTTCACCTCTACTGAGAGATCAGCACACACATATGGAACCACAGTTGAAAGCCCCGACTTCAATGAGAAAGTAGGTTTCAGGTGCAGCAGGGCTTTTAAAGTCAATATTTTATTACTTGTTGGGAAAACAGTAAAAAAAGCAGTGTTTTGGAAAGTTGTAGAAGTTGGTACTGTTGACTTCTTTTTGATAGGCAAGACTTTCCACTTTTGAGAAGAAATGTATTTAAACATGCATGTTTAGTACATTTAGAAACAAGTCCACCAATTATGTCTTCTGTGCTACCCACTATAGAAAAAGAGCTCATTTTATTTTGGCTGTGTACCAGATGCCAGTTATTGATAGTTTTAATTTGCATGTAATGAAGACCATGTTTGAACTTGTGACTTAGATGTGAAAAGTTCCATATGTACTTTTGTGAGTCATCTAGATTTAAATATCATTTCTTCAATAATAGGGAATTTTATTCCAGAAGGCTGTGAACTGTATTGCTTGACTGATATAGCCTGAAGTTTGGGGTTTGTTGTTATTTTTGTTGTTGTCATTGCTCTGTTTGTTTGCTTGGGTTTTTTGGGTGGTTTTGTTTGTTTGTTTGGGTTTTGTGTGTGTGTGTTTGTTGTTGTTTTAGGTTTATAAGTATAACAAATATGAGTTAAAATTATTTACAAACTATGTTTAGTTGAAACTAGCAGCTAAGGGTACATACTGTAATGATAAACTCTCAAAAAACGTGAGTATTGGGGCAACTCTTGATCTAGCTGAAAGTACATTGTGTAACAATAAACCCCTGAGAAATGAGAATACTGGAGCAGCCTTGGATCTGGCTGAAGTCAGAGGAAGTTCAGAAATCAGGAGAAATTACTTGTGGCATTACAGACACAGCCTTACAGTGTTGCAGTAAATGTAGACTTTTTTTTCTGTGAACTGGAAGGAAAGGACGATCAAGGCTTGACAAGAACTGCTCAGCTGGCATTGCGAAATCTGCTGACTTCCTGCAACCATCCACCCATTTTAGAGGGCAGGGGTTTTAATGTTTGCTTTTAGTATGCTTCTGCCCATGAACTGAGTATTTTCTTGTGGTTTTATGCATGGTTTTAAAAGCATATTCTTAAGAAGAAGTCTGAAAAGAACTCGTTTGACTTGCTTTTTCATAACTAAGGAAATGGCTGCAACATTAAAGCCAAGAGGAAGAGTTAGTTGTTACACTGAAAGTAGAACAACATTAATTTCTAGGCACACCTGCTAGTACTGGTTTTAGACATTTTTTAATTTAATATAATCCTTTGTAGTGAACATTCTGACTTGATATCTACACTTTAATTTGCTCTCTTTTATGTGGTCTATGAAGGTATGTTTCTTGCTGTCTAACCAAGTTTTATTTTTAGTTAGTTTAATAAATTTCTAGCTACAGCTGTGTGCTTAGTCCTCATATTACTCTGACAGGAGCTGGCTGGAAAAAAATGCAGAAATAACATTACTTCTTTGGTTTTAAAAAATATATTTCCCTGTGAAAAAGTAAAGAGTAGGTAATCATCTAACTCTTTTTCACTGTCTTATTCCATCCTCTAGTCCCCCTTAAAGATGACAAAGCAAACTACTACTGCTTCTTCTTTTAAGCAGTGCTACTTAAGAAAAATAAACTTCTGACAAATAAAATTGTTTAAATGACTGGGTTTATATTTGAAAAATTTGGGGCACACTTTTGTCATTAACTCTACCCTGAAAAAACAACTCAGGTGCAACTTCTTCTTGACCAGTTTCATCCTCCAGACAGGGAAACCAGGAAACAGAGACACTGAGCAACACATGCCCTTGCCACAATCTCAGTCAAATCACATAAATCTTATTTGATCGTCCAGATCTATGGCTAAGTTATAACCAAGAGTTCAGAACGTTTTAAGTATTGTAAAGTGACATCTGGAGTTGTTTTGGTTTGTCTTTGGCAATTGCTCTCCAAAAGTATTGCCTTGTGGTGAGTTCTAGACTCCTTGAGGCAGTTGAGAACGCTTAAGGCCTACAAAACCAAGCCCATGAGCTGCATTGTAAAGAACAATAAGAATAGAAATAATTTGGCTGCAGAGGAGAATATAATGTTCCAAATAAAAAGCGATGTATCTTTTTTAAAAAGGGTCTGACACAGGTACCAGAATAAAAATTCTTACTGGACATTTACGTTCACATTTTAAGGGAATAAACTTTACAAGTTAAAGAAGCAAGACTGTGAAGTTTCTGCTCTTCTCTTACAGAAAAATATGTGACCATAGCTTTCTATATATCTTATTTTGATGAACTAGTGTGGAGAAGTAGATAAAACAAGCCTACGTGTACTTAATGCATTGGCTTTGAGAGTACAGACTTTATATATATATATACACACATATATATGTATATTAGTCTTTGTCAGCTTTGTCCTACTCTAGGTTAAAATCCACTATGCCAAGAAATTCAGACTGATTGTACAGATGAGATCTGATCTAGGACAAGTTCTCCACTTGGCCTGTCTTTCTGCACCTCCAAATCTACATGATTCACTGCAGATGTGGCCTAGTTTACAAGCACATGTACAGGCAATATGGAAAAGCAATAAGTAAGATGCATAGGTCAACCTAACCATGTATAGAGCTACTCGCTGTATCTATTGTTGTGATTTATAGTGTGTCTTCGAGGACCAGAAAACTTATATATTATTTCCCCAATTTTAAAAGAAATCCATTTGTGAGGCCAAATTTACCCTGACTTTATCCAGCTTCTGCTCCATAGAAAATTAAAATGACTCCTCCCTTTCTCCGTTACTCAGCAGATTAGAAGTTAGTCTTCTTGGGCTGTTATTAGAAACATCATTTTGCTATATTCTGTCCTCTACCATAATACAATTGTTAGAGAACTTTGATCTAAGAAAATATTGAGCTGTGCTCTCACTAAAAAATGTACACTAGAAAACTTTGTAATGGATTTAAAAATCTTGAATTCAGAAGTACTCATCAATCATTTTTAAGTATGTTTCCTCTTGAAATGAAATTAAACATGTGAGAGTGGCACTCAAAAATAGTTGTAAATTAGAAAAAAAAAATTAGTTAAATAAGCACTGTTTTTATTATGCATAAGCATAACAGATAAAGATACCAAATATCACAACATAACCACAGTATGAACTAGAAGCAGTAGCACTACCCTGATGTGACACATGATTTATATGTATGTGTTATGGATAGTTTATCCATGGTAGCTATGATTTATACATTTATACTTTAAACTGATTTCAGCAATGACAGTACACAATGCTGTGTACTCCAAACTCAGACAAATGGGGAGTGTGAAAGGACTTCCTGCATACATTGTTTTGGTGGGTGGAGGAAAATACCTAAAAAAAACCCAACAAAACTTTGAAAATATTTGCATAAATTAACAGCTATGATGGAAATAAAATTTACTAACAGAAAATGTGCAAGAATCTCTGAAAAAAATTGAACTGTAAGTTGCTACAGTGTCCAAAAACTGCTGACTGTAATGATGTGATGTAGAAACATTTCTAATACATATTATAATATAGGAATATAAATATACAATATCATTAAAATAAAAATACAAGGCTAAATAATATACATATAATAAAAAAGGAAAACAGGAATTAAAAAAAGCCAAACAAACCCACAGAAAATTAGGCCACAGTTACCAAAAATGACCATCAATCTACAGTGATTTTGTATATATTGCTTTCCTTACAGTCTATGATTTTCCAAGGTCATTTGAACATTTACTATCTAAAATATGATGTTCCTGTAAAGCATTACAACAATTTGAAAATGATGACAAATGCCCTTTTTAAATTATGTTTAACAGAAGTGGAAAAAAAAGCATTTGTGTCCTCAAAGTACAATCACATACGGTTACATGCCTGCAAAGAGCAGTAAGAAGAAAAAGGCATTAAACTCTCACTGCAATTCAGGTCAAAGAGCCAGGAGGAGAGTAGTTGTTACAGGATCAAGGTAACATGTGCCAGGCAGGTAGGCAGCAATAAGATAAAAAATGGATACAGCAGGTATAACATCATCTTTGTTGTCAATCAACACTCATAATTAAGGTTTCTGACCTGTCTTTCTGAACTACAGATTTGTATATGCACAAATCAGACCCAAAAGTTAGGAAACAATTCCTAATCACATTCATGAGTATAAAAAGGGATAAAAAAACATATGGAACTCATCAACATGCAGACCTCAGTCAAAGTAATTAGGACTGAATCTGGAGCTCCTGATTTTAGAAATTCACACATGTAAAGATTTCAGATAGGAAAGATCTTCATTTTGTATTACTAACTCCAAATTTCTAGTCCTCATCATTTTGAACAAAAGTTAGCAACTGTGAGGAAAATCAAATAGGTGATATATGCAGAGAGCATTGAAACAAGATGTCTGGCTGTATGAACTCCCCCATTTAGTTTGATAGACGTTTTTAAGTCAAGAATGATCCTGCTAACACCCTCATCTGCCATCCAAGTTGCACTGCCCATAGGACACTTAGATGAGTTCACCCTTGGTAATAAACTGGAATACGGCTGTTTGCTGACACATTTGGATGGAAGAAATCTATCCAGAACATGAAGCTGTATGTCAAGGCTAAGCCAAGCCAACAGCACTCTGGTAGCCTATAGAGAAGGTCACAATTCCTGACCCTCCTCCCCCTTTCTCTCTACCACTACTCCAAATGTGCGAACTACCTCTTCTATTTGTGTAGGCTGCGATACTTGACTGATAACAGGTTGAACTACATCAGCTACTAATCCAGCTGGAAAGTATTGTTTGGTTTTGTTTATTCAGTTTGCGTGCCTGTCTTAAAAGACTTTGACTTCTCATAAACTGCTTAATGCTAACAATCTGAAAATGCTGTTCTTGTGAATTCTTACAGCAACAGATGACTGTTTCTAAATGATGGAAGTGAAAAGTAAGGCACTTATTCTACTTTATGTCATGATTTATTATTAGGGAAATGAACTTTAAGAGATTCAGCTGGCTAAGAGAGGTCCAATGAACCACTGTAAAGAAAATGAAAGGAGCATATGGGCAGGAGGATGGAAGGAGACAGACAAGATGAAGAAGGTCACTGCTTTTAGTGGTGAGACTAATTCAAGACATATTTAGTTAGCATCATCCCTATGGTGAAGAAAGATAAGGTACAGAAGACAAACTCTTGGGGGAAATAGTAACTGATATTTTTGGATTATTTTCCTCCCGCTCTGTGGGATTGTCTGTTGGTGCCATTTCTGCAATAAGCTAAGCCTTTTGATTGGTAACAGAGTGACAAGGGGGCAGTTACAGACACATAGAAACCTTTGGTCCACACGCAGGCTGGAAAACTTCATCATCCAGGAACAATGTTATGTTAATAGTATAGGAGGATGTAGAATAAGATTCCTAGGAGCATTTTTTGTTTGTTTCGTGTCACATGAAGTATAGCCTATTGCAAAAGTTGTCTATGATAAAAGCTGGCTGAAGGCAGAAAAACATTTTTAGCTCACTTGGTTTATTTGCATATGGCTGCTATTGTCCTGCAACTGCTGCTGAAGACACTGCTTAAGTTAACACTAGGTAAGTGCATCAACCAAGCATATCAGCTGGAACCTGAAAATAATTACTTGTTTAAATGCTTGTATCCAAAGGAAAAGGAGGCCTGAGAAGAAGGTAGAACATACACACACATACAACAAAACCAAACCAAACCTCATTCGAGAAACTGACAAAACTTTATGAGAATTAAATGGAAACTTTCCCAGTCCGGGCCTTCCTTTCTTATCTGGCTTTCTTTTGGTCCCCTTTTGGATTAGGTTGCTAAACTCCCAATGGTTTAGCTAGGAAAGGAGTAATCTACTACACTGAAAAAAGTTAGTTTTTTGTTATTTACTGCATTTTTATTTTCATTCTTTGAACACTACTGCCAACCTAGAAAGCCACTTGTATTTTTCATACTGACAGTACTGGTTTTACAAGCAAGAGGGAAACTCCATAAGGTTTCTGAAATCATCCACTTGGAGCTATTCTTAACTTTGTTTGTTATACCACTGATAACATGTAATCATAATTGTAAAATTAACAGTTTTAATTTAAAACACTTAAAAAACCATAAATCATTCCAGATATTTTATATCTGAAAAAGCCAAACTTTGTATTTGAAAAAAAATAATTTCCTTTTGCAACTCTAATAAGAGTCATCGTCTCTCAAAATGGTCCTGGCCTGACAGCAACTGAGGCTGATCAAACGCATAAAGAAGCATATGACTCTTGGATGAGTCTCAAGAAAAGCCTTTAACTCTCAATAAATGCCTGAGATATAGAAATGTAAATGTAATCAGGACACATTCTGACCTCAAATAACTTTGGCAATTAAGCAATTCACTGACCTCAACCCACCAATACCTTTGATCTCAGTAGAAGAGTTCATGAAGAATGCACATGAATATTCTCATAACCTTGTGAGTTTTAGCAATTTTTTAACCTTAAAATCAGTTAAGTAGTTGTGTAATGAGTCAGACATATAATCTCAGGGACTCTCATGAGATTATATAGGTAAGCAAATTATGCAGATCTTTGCAAATCAGGTTATTGATTTGCATCAGTTACATATCACAAGCAGGAAATGAAGGTAGTATTTTACCAGCTCTGCATCAGTGAGCAAATATGACTTGAGACAACTTTTAAGACCCGTGTTTTTCAGATTTTAATTCTTCGCCCCCTGCTAGTTGCTTCCATCAGTCTCACACGTCCTAAATTACGAATTGTTTTGTTGCTCTCGGTTTAGCATTTTATTAAAAAAAAAAAAAAAAAAAAGCGATCGGCAAGCAAACAGCCTGCTTGCCTGAAGCTGCTGTAGCACAGCTGATGCGGCTGAAGTTTAGTGGCACTTTTCTCGTGGCGACCTCTGAGACGAAGTTAAAACACAAAAATAACGCCTCTTCTCGCGCATCGCGTTCACGCCACGGGAGGTGTAAGCGAAGGTGAAGGGAGGAGATGGGAGGGAAGGGCAGGCCAGGCCAGACCCCATCCCTGCCCAGCGCGGCGCGGGCCCAGGGGGGAGCGCCCATCGGCGGCGCCTCCCAGCGGGGCAGCCGCGAGCCGGGCTCGTCGCCCCCGCTCGGGGCGGGGAGAGGCTGGGGGTGGCCCCGGCGGTACGATACCAGCGAGGCGATGCCCCTCGCGAAAACAAATAAAGGGGGAGTTGCTCCCTGTTAACTTTATGTATCAGCTGCGGTAGCCAAGGGGAGCTGTGGAAAACCGGGGTGGAGGAGGGAGGCGCCTGGGCTTTGTTAGCCCCTGGCCCATTCCTCCCTCCCAGCGCGAATCCCAGACGCCCCCCTCAAGTTTCCCGCGGCTGCCAAGCGGGGACGAGCCCGGGGAAAGGCGCCCAGACTCGGGGAAGGGAAGGGGTCCTGCCGCCCCGGGTGTGGTGGCGGCGGGCGCGGCTGGGTCAAGCAGGAAGGCGGAGGGACGGAGCGGGGGTGTCCTGGGCCCCGCTGCCCCCACCGGACTGTACGCGGGGGCGCCGCAGCCGGAGCTGTGCCTGCCGCAGGCAGCGGCCATCGCGAGCCGGCCACCCCCGTGCGCCCCTCCGAGGACGGAGGGGTGGGGGCAGAGGAGGCGGAGGAAGCGGCAGCGGCGCCAGGAACAGGGAGGCGGCGGCAGGGCGAGGGAGGGAGTTGGAGCCGAAGCCGGGCTGGGCCCCGCAAGAGCAATAGCAGCGCCAGCTCCTCCTCCTCGGTGAGTCCCGCTCCGCCGCCCCGCGAGGCTGCTCGCCGCCGAGCCCGGATGCCGGCGCAGGCCGGGCCGCGCCGCCGAGGTGCCCGGGGAGAGGCCCGCGCTGGAAGCGGGACACCGCGGCCTCCGCTGGGTGAGCGTCCCCGGGGCAACGGGCGCGCCGCGGCCCGTCTCCCCTTATCCCTTTCCCCGGTGGCCGCGGAGGGAGAGCCGGCGGACGGGGACGGCGTGGTTCGCGGGTGCCCGCCGCCTTCCTCCCGAGCCGCGGCCCTGGCCTCCTCTCCCTTTGTTTGCTCGGCTCCCCGAGCCTGCGGCGGCGCCAGGCCCTGCGGAGGCACCGGGGCCGCGGCGCGGCCTGCAAGGCGGGCGGGCTGTCGGGGAGTATTGTCGGGCCCGGGCCACCGAAGCGCTGCCCAGCCCCCGCTGTGACAGGAGGGGACCGGGGCCGGCCTCTTGCCCCTGCCAGCCGCGGCGGTGGAGCCCACCGGCCTCTCTTCCTTCTTCTCTGGGCAGCTGCCCAATGCACCCTGCTCCTACCCGTGCCATTACCGGGGGCAGCTGAATTGGGCTGATCCACCTGCCCTGAAACGCGCCTTCAGTTTTGGCTTGGGGACTGCGGTCCCCATCTCCAGCAGGGCGGGTGGCCGGAGGTGGCGGTTGAGGCAGCCGCTGCAGGGGCTTGTGCGGGGGCTTGTGCGGCTGGGGAGCCCCGAGGCAGCGGGTATAGCCTTGTTGTGAGGTGAGGGTGTCCCAAGGGCTCCCGAAGGGACGAGCGAGGGAAAGGCTGCTCTCTGTGACAGGCGGCACTTAAAAACTTGACTTAAAATAAAAAACAACACCCCCCCCCCCCCAACTTTACTGGCTTTCGTTGTTCTTCAAGCTGCTTCTTACGTTCTCTTTGCCTAATGTTGCCACTTGTCTCAGGAAAGAACTGTTCCTGGCCCATGCCTACTCATTTGCTTAAGAAAAAAGCCTTTTCAGAACACTGAGATTTTTAAGAGGTGCAGAGGATGATGCTTCTGTGACTTGAGGTGCTTTGCCTGTCTTTCTGCCTTCTCGATTATTTCATCTTTCTATATTTTCAAAATCGTCTTAGTTTGGAACACTTTGTGTGTGTGTGTGTCGAGTAGGTAACTCTGTTAAAGAGTTTGGTTGCAGAATATACTCCAATCAGGGAAAGCTTATATTAAAAAATTCTTGTGCCCTTATGCCATTAGTTCCCAGTCCCTTGTTATTGCCTGCCAGGAATGCTTATGTTATGCCCAGACTCTGAAATATACCTGTAGTTTAAAAATGCCTGCTGCGGGCCTCCTGTCTGCACAAGTGTTTGAGGAATAATGCATCTGCGTTTCTGTTCTGGGTGGAAAAAATAGCGCTATGTTTGTTTCATGTTAATAAACACATCATTGGATTGTAGAAAGTATGGAAGCTTCAGTATAGTTACAGAAATAATTTACTTTGCTTTGCTGGAAGGCTGGAGAATGTGTAGGTATTTTTGGAGTCTTCTGCAGTAAGGAAGTAATCGTAGCTCACAGTTTTATGTGTAACTTATGAAAGGCAAATTTTAGCTTTTTCAAAATGCTTATATTCACGAAGTGTTAAGCAGTACTTGAATGGAGTCTTCACTTCCTATTATGTATTTCTTGGTGTTGTGACATTGCACTGTGGCTGGAACTAAGCAATGACTTAAAGCAGGTTCACCTGTTGTATGCTTAATCAGGCATGTATTCCCTATATCCAGATTTTCAGCTTTAAGCAGATTTTTTTTTTTTTAATTAAAATTGCATGAAATTAATCCTTGAAAGTATGAATGGTCACAGTGTACTGTTACGTATTGATACCTGCATTTGCCAACTTCCTGGGAAACTGCAAGGCTATGAAATAGTTAAGAAGAAACACTGTGGTGCTTCCTGAGCTTTTGTGAACCTCTCTTCATCGCACTGCATATGTGCAGCATCAAAGTGTTTGAATGGGTTCAGGAGTCATGACAGATAATCCTAAACTTCCTGAGAACTTGACATACTGAAATGTAAAAAATATGTATATTATGCTATACTGTCAATTTCTTTGACCCTAGATTGTGAAGGTGAGTCGAACACCTTGTGTTACTCTTAGAAAGGGATGGTTTGAAGAATTGGTAACTTGATTTGCATTGTTCTGCAAGTAGATTACATCTCTTCCCTCTCCTTAGCGCAGTGAAGGGCTGGAATAAGAGAGTGAACTCTTAATTAAGAGTTTTTCTTAGGAAGCAAGTTAATTCTTTCTGCTCTTCCTTATGAAATCTTCATAGTCATACAGTAATTTGAACATAAACATTTGAAAGACCATCCAGTGGCATTGCCTTGAGTTCATCACATATTTGCTACACTATTGATGGCAAAACTGAGGCCACAGTCCAGGGTCGTTCCTTACTCAAGTGCTTTATTTGCTGTTGCTTTACTGCTCTCCTGGGCCTACACAGCACTATTTTGGTAGTGTTTGTGTAGTACAACGTGTTGTAGGGAGGTGATAACAAAGTAGATAGAAAGGAGACTGTTCTCTTGTGGTGTGTGTCTCAGTGTTTTGTTGATAGTGCTTTAATGTGTGTTAGCAACTAATTAGAGGGGGTATCTCAAGTGGTTGTGATGGTCCAAGGAAGAAAATAAGACAAAGGTAGTATAAAAGTAAATGTAACCTAGTTTAGGAATGCAAATACTAAAATTTATTGAGTATAAGTTGGCTAGGACTGGGACTGAAAAGCAGAACAGAGATTTCTTATGCAATTTAACTGTATATTTTGTAGTAGGAAGTGTTAAAATGAAAAGAAATACAGAACTTTTGAGCTTCTTTTTTAACTCTAAAATAAACCCTCCAAACCAAACAAATAAAAAAAACCCAACAAACAAAAAAACACCAGAAAACCACAAACAGAAATAGCAATATCTGGTAATCTTCCTTATCCTTACGTTTTGCCAGGATCTAATTTCATTCCATCTTTGTGTATGCTTATTTTCCTGGAAATAAATGTCAGTCTTCAGAAGACAATAAGACAATAGATAAACCTGATTAAAAGCTCCCAAGTTCTTACAGCCCCTGTCCCAGTACCTCTCAATACATTTGTAATAGTAGTAGGCAAGGCAGTATCCTTAAAAAAAAAACTGGCCTGAAAATTTTCCTTGACGATTTCAGATGGCAAATTACATACAGTTTGTTGGTTTTTGTTTTTTGTTTTGTTTTTTTTTTTTTTTTTTTAACCAGAAGAGTGTGTTTTTAATGGAATATTGTCCACGTTTAAAAAGCAGCATCATACCATTCAAACATGCTTCTGATACAGCAGAGGATAAAGATTCATGACACACGGTAGATTCCTTCTCTTATTGATATTTTTGCTTTTTTTTCTCTAGAAAGAATTGATTTCTGAATTAAAACTCTGTACTATGTAAGTTGGATAAATTTCTGTGTTAAAAATAGTTTAGTTGGTTTTGAAACAAACAGTTAAAAATGAGTAGCTTTGGGGTTTTTGTTGCAGTAGGTTTTTTTCTCACTGTAGCTAAATGATCTAAAGCTGTTGAAACAAAAACATGTTACCTACTTCAGCCTCTTCTGGTGGTCAAAACCAAAACAAGCTGGCCTTGCATTATTGCCCTGGATGAAAATGGAAAACTGACTGTAGGTGAAGTGTTGTGTAATACATCAAATATATAAAGAAGGTTACACAAACTTTGCTAGAATCTACACTGGCTGAATTTGAAAAGGCAACATGATGCAATCTGACTTAGTCTGCTTATTGTGAGAATTAAAGCTTTTGCATCAAAGTGTTAGAAATTTAGCTCTCTGATTTCTTAAGTTCTCTTAAATAAAAGTTGCTCTGAATTTTTTCTTCTACCAGTTTTCATTGATCTTCTAACTCCTGTTTTTGTCATGTACAGGCATGCAAACAATAAGCATCTACAACTCCAGATAATTTCAGGAAGTTTTGAGGCATATGGCTTTGTAAATCTTATTTCCATTTATTAGAGTCTAATATGGATTTAAGGACCCATCTTTAGATATTTTTATTTAAAAAAAATAGTTAGGCTATTATCTGTCATGAAATTTTCTTCTGGAAGCTATTAAGTTAAAATACTCTGAAAATTATCGGCCCTTTTGTGTGTCCTTAACAGTTCACATAATACTTTGGACAGTGAGATATTCACTTGTCTTCATTTATGACAAGGGTGTAAGCCACATGTTACCTAAAAAATTGTTCCTAGGTTGCTAAATCACCAAGAAAACTGTGCAAGTTAGATAGTCTTCATTTGTGTAACATAAATACAGAAACATTGGCTGAGTTTTTGTGCCTCTGTCTTTAAAAGTCTGTTGAAGGGATATGAAAAAAAATCTCTTTGCTTACAGGTAACCCCAACCAAAGGATGCAATATATATGCATTTCTGTCCAGGTGCTACTCTCCAAACATTGCTTCATGTTGTGTATACATAGAGCACCAGAAGCTTCCTGTCGTCTGTGAAACATTGTTTTCTTTTGTAATCTACCAAGTGCAATACCTTGGCAGTTCTAAAAAAATCTCAGGTTTTTAAAGTGTAAATAGTAGATGTTAGTTTGATGTTTTTGTTTTGTTTTGTGTGTTTTTTTGGTTTGGTTTGGGTTTTTTTAAGAGTTCATTAAGTGGTCTCTAGTTAAAAAACATTAATAATGAAAATGAACCTGTATGTATTGTTAGCTAAATCATGCAGATATGTGATGTTTTTCTTTGCTTCCCAGTGCAGTGTATAATTAGCAACTGTATTTGTATTATTCAACTTGAATGGTATATGGTACTGATCTGTAAGAGGACTTGTGTAAGGTTTGGTGGTCTTGAGTTAATAAAGTAAATGTGGCTAGCAGATAAATTGATTTTTAGGATGTGAGATTGCAGACTTAAAAGCTTTGGTATTGTTCCTCAAGGATATTCCGTATAACTTAATACATAGTATGCTACATTTGATGACAAAATTGTTGGAAAGTGAGGTTCCAGTCAGACTTGCTTTTACAGTGTGTGATCTCTGTTTCTCTTGAGTAGTTTTATTTTTAATTAATTTTGATGTTCTCTGATAAATGTGCTAAAACAGCAGTTTGTAGGGGTCTTGAGTAGGTGATTGTTTTTCCTTCTCTAAAGCAGTCTGCATTCCTCAAAAAGATTGAGAACAAATCAGTAGGCTACTCAACGTTTCCGAAGCATGTTTATTTGATCCCAAGATGTCTCTGATACAGTGGTCAGGCTTGATTTCTTTTTTTGTTGCTTGTGATTTAGGGAAACCTGTCTCCCCTGACTTTGTCTCAGCAACTGCTGCAAGACCAGGTAGTTACAAGCTGTAATGTCAACTGTGTTTTTGGGATCAGTAGTAGGTTTTAATACCCTTGGAATTCCTTTTGGATGGTAATCTGGTATCAGATTAGAAGGTTTAATAATTGAAATAGAGAAATGAAAAAAGAATGGCATCAGGTAAAAGTTCTTTATTACAGAAGGTGTGCCTTCCAGGATGAGATTTGTGGAAGCTACTCCAAAAAACAAGGCAGGTAGCTTGTCAGGACGGTATTCTTAATTCAGGAGCTGGTGGGAACTGGATGAGTGAGGAATTCTCGGCGGATTCACTAACAGAAGCTGTTTGTGCAGACATACTGGTTTGGGTGAAACCTGCACTGGGCAGGTTTTCCAGGCTGGAATTTTGGTCAGCTTGAGGAGGCTGACTCCAGAATAGTTGGTTTGTGCATTCAGAGGTACAAGTTGCCAGGTTATGTATAAGATCTCAAGTCTGGCTCTGTGTAAGGTAGGTGCCTGGTGGCTTTTTTTTTTTTTTTTTTCCTTCTCGTCTCTCTTCTCTCTTCAGTTGAAGACAGAGGCAAATTAATGCTGATCCAGTGCTCTCTGAAACATTGATTTTTCTCCTCTTCTTGGCTATTGAAAGAAAGAGCTGTTGTTTATTAGTAAGTAATGTTGAGAAGTAATAAAGGGCTTGCCATGGGCCTTTGGCATGATTTTATGCAAAGAATCTAGTTACTTGGGAAAACACTTAGATGTAAATATTCTGCAGGCCTTTACTACAAGGGATAAAAGAAAATCTGTACTGACCAAGGCACTAGTCCTATTTGCAGTCTAATCTCAAAAGAAGACTGTGAAGGGAAGTTGTTACCTCAATACTGACTCAAATGTCCTGTGTATTACAGAAAGAAATGCTTTTTGGAATCTGCTGTGTTTTAGATTTTGTGTGACATGGAAAACAGGAACGGAAATTCTCTGTATCTGCACTGAAAAAATATGTCTACTCTCTTTTTAAATTGGGCTAATACAGATTTACTTTTATTTATAGTGTGTATAAGTTTAAATTTGTGTCGGAGAGAACAGAAGAAAAAACAGTGTGCGTGTACATGACTATTTCTTTGATGTTTGAACTTTCAAGCTTAGCTTTTGCAGCTGGGCTTCTATACTCCTGTCTGCAGAAATTTGACCTTGCTCTGGAGAAAGCTATCTTGAGGGCTTGGAGTTTGTGTAAATCTCATAGAGCATATTAACTTCATATAGACAGTGAAAGTGTTATCTTTGATTCTGCATGGAAGAATTTATACACCAAGGTGAAGTTGCTCAGTGTAAGGCTCCAATTCTTCATTTGCAAGATAAACATAATATACAAAGAACAGTCCTATTGTTTTAAATGACTGATCACAGTTAATTAATATTTGCTGGGTTGGGACTGAATATTAGCAAAACTGGATTGTTTAGGGCTATGTGGAGAATTTTCTGCTTCTGTTGAACATTATTAAAAAAAACAACCAAACAAACAACAAAAAAAACCCAAACACACAACAAACAAACACCACCACAAAAAGTCCCCAAACATACCTAAAACTGAAAGTCTTCCAGTGTGCATCAGGGAGAAACAGTGTCTGTCTAAAAACTTCAACTAAAATATTCTCCATCAGAGTTGCTGGTTGAGGTAGTGAGACATTTCTGTCTGCAGGTGATTAGAGTGTAGGAGTAGAAGGAAGAAAAGTTCCTGATCTTAATAATGAATAATTAAGAGTCTCCTTAGTTTTGACCCAAAATTAGAAAATTTGCATGTAGAGTAAGCTTTGTCAGAACTGGTATAGTCTCCTAAAACGGTGTTATTCTGACAAATCAGGATTTCATGAAAAAAAAGGTGGTTAAGCAGCTTTGCCCATGCAGTCAAAATTATGTTCCCGTTCTGGTCAGTGCACTAGTTGTGCAGCGTTAATATATGTCCTTTTGTGAAAGCACCCCTTGGACTTAAAAGGGCTGTCAATTCAGATAAACGTATTTAAATGTTTCACCTTATGTTTTAAGGGAAATAAAGTAGTTATGTGAGGTTAGACAGAGATAATACTCTCTGTACCGATGTTTTACCTTGTTTTATTTGACAGTACTTTGAGCACAGCTGTGTGGCCTGTTCCCATATATGGATAGGCTCTGAATCATAAAGAAGATAATTAGTTTACTCTTTGTTCTTATTTGGCCTTCTCCCAGTGAAAGTGGGGATAGAAATACTTTAAATAAAATGTGTTTTTTACTTTCTTGCTTTCCCAAATGCAGAAGTTGGATTATTCTCTGCAGTGGGTTCTTAGACCTTGGAGGAGCAGCCAGGCTGTCTGTGAGGGCAGGTGCCCAGTGGGACTGCTATGCTGCTGATCCAGGTTCTGCTGCCAGAGTGTCTTCCAGGGGTGGCTGCTTAATTACAAGAGGTGCTCTGTGAGGAAAGCACTTCCCTCTTGGGCACCCACCTGACTGAAGATCCCCTGATCTTTAGACAGAAAGAAGGAAAAGAAGGAAGTCTTCCCCTCGCTCCTTCCTCCTCCCCCCCCCCCCCTTTTTTTTTTTTTTCCCTGTCCTCGTGGTTTGTTGTGTTGTGCTAGCTTGTCTGTAGAATAAATCCTGCTTTCTGTTTCACTGATTGGATCTGTGTTGCTGACTGTGAAAGACTGACTTTCAGTAGCCAATCCCATTTGACATTCTGTGTATAAAATTGGTTGGATTTGAGGTTGACAGTGATCCTAACCTAATCTTCCTGTATGTGGTTTGACACAGGTACTAACTTTCTCTAAGTGAGGAATATTCACTTTAAAGAATCATGACAGTTGAGAAGGACAGTTTTCAAATGTCTTTCTTACGGTTTTATTTTTCAGAAAGCTTTAAAACTGTTTTAACTTTGTTTAGCAGTTGACTGGCTTGCTTATGAATCAGATAGAATCCAAGGAAGGAAATAAAATGCTGGAGATCCTGGAAATAGAATATTTTGAAATAAGGATTGCAATAAAAATAATTTGGAGTTTTAATAGTAGAAAAGAGAAAATAACGTAATTATGAGCCTTCTTCAATCTTGTTTTTGCATGCTGTGCTCCTAAGAAACCTGATAGTACATGACCCTTTTGTTTTGCATGAAACTCATTTACTAATTCTGAAGATTCTGAAACTGATTTCAGAATCAGTAGTGTAGCTTTAAATATTGGATTATTGTTTATTTAGGTATCGGTTCAACAAGGTGAACATGTGAGTATATCTGTTTAAATAATCTGGTTTTCAGTGCTTAGAGTTTTGGAAGGGTGAGTGAAACTTCAACCCACATGAGCCTTTCCGTCACTCAGCCCCTCCAAATTTGATTGTATTTAGAGGACCTTAAAATAATGGAGTACTTAAAAAATGAAGATGCAGGAAATAAGGAGCTTGTGCACTTATAAAATATTATCAAAGCTGGTAATTTTATGGTAAACACTTATTGAAGTACAAATTGTGGAGGAATAGACTTTTCAAACAAAAGGAATACTTGGATTTATTTTCAGATCAGTTGTAGAAAGGCAGTTTAAATTCTGTCTTGTATCCATCAGAAGTGATTTTTTTTCTCACTTCAGAATGTACCAAATAAATCCTCTATAATTAATCACTTTCCATGTACCATTAGCTTTTCAGAAAATTTGATTTATTTTTTTTTTATTTTTTTTTTTTTAAACTTTGTGGATTAAGTTGCTTTGGTGTTGTACTAACTTTTGACTGCCATTGTTTCTAAGACTCTTTATTACTTTGTCTCTTTGAAAATGACATTGGTTTATGTAGTAGTAATGGGAAATTGTAAAGTTTCTTCATCAGTACAAGGTACTAAGTCACTTGAAGTTTTAATTTTTACTTTCAGAAAAAATATTTTGGTTTAAAAAAGACAAAAAAATTATTCATACCTCCTTTTAGAGTACTTGTAATGTTATGATTTATGTATATTCAACAAGACTGTGTAAGGTACTTAAGTAATGTGGAACATGTTTATTTTTCTAGATGAGGTGGTTCTCTGAGGCTTAAAGTACAGGTGCTTAAACGCATCATGAAGTTAAAAGTTATTTGGTAACTATTATTTATGGATAAAGCCTTTCTACAAACTATGACCGACACCACCCCTCCCTCACTTCTCTGTACCTTGAATTCCAAGAAATGAAAATTGAGTCTCTTGTCTCTTTGAGGGATGATTTATGGTTTTGATCTCCTGTGTCTCTTTGACAGATGGATTGCGGTTTTGCTCTCGTGCTCTCGGATCACAGTTGTAAGCAGTTGTGCATAGGTAAAGCAACTATAAAAGCTAGCTTTAGGACAAAACCAGCTGATGATCTCACTAGTGCTCTGGCATCCTCCTGGCCAGAGGCACTTGACTGAATGATACTACCAGTGGCCTTAATTGTAGTCGTGAGTGTTGCCTGTGTTGTTCTTGTTGCTATTAGATTCATAACTGTGTTTATCCAAGAATATTTGATTAGAATCCACTTTGTTAGATCTAGCATAAGCTTTCACGAGTATTTAGATGCTTAATAAAGTGTACATATCTTGGTAACTCCAACTTTGATTTTTTTTTTTTTTTCTAACACTTCCTACTGGAGTCCAGTAGGTGTTTTTAATTTAATTACTAGTTGCAAACTTTGTCCTATGGACATTAGTCTGGTATTGTACATGTAGCTGCTTCAACTAGTTGGGCAGAAGTAAGACAGCCGAGGAGGAATCTGAGTGTTACTGTGACCCAGATCCATTTTTGACAGCCTGAACCTTTACGAATGCATAATCCTACAAGATTTATGACAGAATTATATTCACTTGGAAGAAGTTATGAATAACATTCTTCTGATGAAGTTATTTATGCAAACTTTTCACTTTGGATTAAGTTTTCCCTTCTATTAAGTACTATCAGAGCCTAGACCAAACCAATACTAATCTCTGTTGAACTGCATCTTATTAAATAGCATAGGTGTTCCAGAATACAAATGAGGTACAAATATAACTATGTAAGAGGGAGTTCCTTACACCTGAAGTAAGGAAAAATGCTCTTTTGCCTTTAAAATGGTTTCCCAAGTATGTGTGAATGAAGTATATTGTTGTCACTGTTACTTATTGGGAACCATGTAATCAGTGGACATTGGGCCTAGCATCATCTGATAAAAAAAAATTATCTGCAATGACATATGAAATTAAATATAAAAGTATAGCAAAAAATTCGCTTGTCATTTGCACATACAGGTTTCATAGACTGCAAGCAGTATGTCCCAGTGACGTAAAATACAGCTGTAGCAGCTTGGTAACTAGAGCTGCCAGTCAGAATGTAAGATAGCCAAATAAATTCTCCACTTCGTTCTGTGTGAGAACTGCCTTGAACAACCTCTTGGCTTCTCTGTAGTGCAAAAAGTTTTCTATTTCTTCTTTTAAAGCTGTTCTACAGAGTATTAACACAGCTGAAAAAGAAACAGAGTGTTTTCTCATCCCAGTGGAGTAAGCAACTGGCTTGAAGAGGGAAAACCTGGGCCTGACTTGCTGGCCCAGTTCATCCTGTATCTGAAACTGCTTCTGCACAGTAGAGTATCTTAATCAAGAATAAGTAAGAATTTCCATTTCACAATGGCTAGGACCGCTATCCAAGTTGCTAGAATTTGTAGTTAGGTTTCCACTGGTGCAAGCTCCTTATGTGATGCAGAGATATACTGTGGTTGTTCATGCACTTCTCATGATGTCCAGAAAGAGGTTATTCAGCATTTTATTGAGCATGATTCTGTGAGCTAACGATAGACAGTTCGAGAACATGGCTAAGGAGGTAGGTGAAGGCGTAGCCATGAGGAATAGCCTGGAGGTAGAGTGCAGTTCATTGGTGCAGATCTGCTAACACTAAGTACTTCTGCTTTTATATGCAAAAATAAGGCTAAGGGCTACTTAGGCATTTTTAATTAAAAAAAAAAAAATCCCTCTGAAATTTTGGTACTTCCTAGAATAGACAGCTCTGTGTATGTGAAGGGAGAAGGGTTTTGATGAAAAACTTTTTCAGTATAGGATGCTCATCTTTTTGGAGTCTTAAGGAACCTGACTCTCCTAGTATGCTCTGAGTAGTTGCAACTCTTGTTGATTTTTGGAGGAGTTGCTTATGCCAAGGTACTGAAAAAGTCTGAATTTGGACAAAAATCAGATGTTTTATCTATATTTTAGGTGACTGGTTGTAGTTCTGACCTTTTCAGTTTGCCAAATATAATTTTTTTTGAATTTTATTTTTGGAAAGCAGGCCATCAGCCTCAGAATGGTTGTGTTACAAGCAGAATGTGGTAGGGCTTGTGAGAATACTCTGTGCCTCATGGGAGACACCAATTTAGCAAACTCAAGAGTTTGTGTTGTATAAAGCTTAAACAATCGACAAAAATACTGTTGGCCTCTTTCTTACTCTGAATTTACTTTCTTTGAAGGTTGCACTTTCATCAATAGTTTAGAAATAACCTTGGAGGGTGTTGGGTCATTTTAGGGGGCAGAGGACTTTTGTTTGTTTGTTTGGGTTTGTTTTGTTGTTTTTGTTCCCCTCGTCTGTACCTTGCTGGGTTTTGTTTGTGTTTTGTTTTTTTATTTTATTTTCTTTCCTTCCCCCCCCCACCCTGTGTATTTTTAACTCCTTTAGATGTACATCACTGATGGATCTTCTGCTCATCTTCTGGTTACCTGATACTACTTTGTACTGTAAGATGGGTGATTCATTCAGTTACTGCTTTGATAGATGAAGCAGTTGGTCTGAAAAGACTTTGTAAAATACCTGCTGAATTGTAAAGTTTTAAAGAAAGTCAGGAAGCTGAATAATGACTAAATAGAGGACAGTGATAGAAGGTATCTTGAAAGGCTGGATATGTCTCCACAGGATGATGAAACCCAAGGTCTTGTGTTTGTCTTATTCTTGCATTGTCAGCAAACCCTTGAAAGCTTTACCTGATCTCCTTCAGTGGGTGACAATTTGCTGTTGCAATCAACTACTGGAGTTGCACTAATTTGGTTCTGTTGTCATCTTATATGGGGAGATGGAGGATATTTCAGATTTAAGTAGGTATTTACTCAAAACCCCAACAAATCAACCCCCACCATCCCCTCCCATCCCTCCACATTATGAAAATTCAGAATGCATGTCTCAGAATTAAATGACCTTAATTTGACCTGACTGTGCATGTTGTTCAGCCTACAAATCCATCTTAAAAAGTGGAAGTTGAGCTCTCAGTGTTCCAGCTCATGAGGTGTTGAATACAGCATTGAGTGCCTGTGCATTAGCATTTGAGTGTCAGATAAAGAGACAGCAAAAGTTTTTTTTAATGAAGCCAATAATTCTGTCTGTGAGCTCTGGAATTTGGAGTTTAATTAGTATTGTGTAAGTAAATTATGGGACCCTACATTTTAAAGGGTGGTGGAGAGTGAAATTAATGTAAACATTTTTGTCCTGTATGTGAGGCAAGGAGGAAAATTGCTCAGGCAACTCTTCTGGTGAGATCTTGAACTTTAGACCTGAATGAAATGATTTACTGTGTTTCCTATATAAATAGTCGAGATAAAGGATCTAAAATGAGTTTTCGCAGTGTGCTGTTGTTCATGAGGGAAAACACAAAGGATTTTACGCACTGATAGAAGTTGTCTAGTATTGTTTTAGTGATTATATTCTAGATTTTCAAGAAAGTAATGTTACTAGTGGAGCTTAGTGGTCACGTTGGGAATAAGGACTCTTACATTAATATGATACATAGAAAATTGTTTTAATTTTTAATATATTGCCAGTGTTTTATTACCACAGTGATATAAAAAATATCACCTAAGCCTTTCTCTAACTCCTAATCAGAAGTTAAAAACAAATCGCAGTAGCAAACCACTTTTGCTTCTAATGAGCATCAGTGATAGCTTGAGAGTTGGAGGTAAACCTTTTTTGTTACTGACACTGTAAATTAGCCAATTAAAAAAAAAACAAAACAAACAACAACTTATTAATATAGACTTTTATTACTAATTGCTGATTTTAGGTATCATTACAACGAAACAGTTTTGTGAAATGTGTCTCTGAGGAATGAAGTTGCTTCATGCCACTTCCTTCCTTGGTTTTGGAGACACTTGAGCTCCAGAGAAAGCTTTTCTTGTATTTAGAAATGTCTGTGTCTTGGATTTTTTTAATAGATATATAAAATATATGAATTTTTGCTAGAGCTGCTCTCTCAGTTGACACACTACCTATCTGTTTATTTGATACAACTCCATTGTGCAGCCCTGAAGGGGCTGCAGGGCACACAGACAGAAGGAGCCTTAGTTGGTTGAGCTTTGTTTATATAGGAAGAAATGCTGAAACAAACTGCAGTCTTTGAATGCAAATATAACTTGAAACTTTTGGAAAGTGCCTAGGGAGTTAATTTTCTCGAGTCTGTACTGTGTTACGGTATTTTATCTATTTATTATTTCAAGGATTGGAAAGTCCTTGGTTGACTAAAAGTAACTGTTATTTAAATGTAGCCAATGCCTTTTCACCCCAGGTACTTCATGTTTCACCGAACATTTATTTCTCTTTCAATGCATTATACTTCACAGGTGCATATACTGTCATAGTATATGTATGTTATTTGTGTTAATTGTGTACATTTGTAGTAAACCAGTTGGTTATTACTTTGGAAAGATGTCTATGTCTTTAATAAAAAATGAATTAACAAAATAATGTGAATTTCACAAAAAATAGATTTCTGTCATGTTGCACACCTGGGGAAAATTGTATTCTGTCAAAATTTTCCACTGTTAGAAAGTAAAGGTACCAAGTGATTTAATGTGCATAAAAAAGCAAAGCTGTGGAAGTAGGGGTCTCTGCAGGTTTGAAACTTATTAAATCTTTGAGTTGTATGGCAACTGAATGCCTTGATAGGAGGCAAGTATTATGCAGTATTGATATTAAACCTCTTTGTATGGTCTGGAGAAGAATGGTGGGATCTTTGTAGTGTATGTATAGAAAATACATTTAATTTCTCTCTTGGCAACATAGTGAAGAAAGTCCCAAACCAGTGACCAGTCCTTTCCTCTCTGTGATTCTGAGGATTGTCTTTATTAGCTGCTTCTTCCTCCTTGGCATCCTTGGAGATTTCTCTCCATGTGTGAACAGTGCACAGATGCTGTGGGAAAGATCTTTCTGTTTTTATTTCTCTTTAATTTAGGCATTGTGCTCTCTTTCCCCTCATGCCATAAACGAATCCACTTAATTCTTCCACTTCTGTAGAGGGTTAACTGCATTATAAAGGATTGCTGCATCTTAGCTTAAATTGAGAGGATAGAGTGTTATCTCCAAATGAAAGAAAGCTTTTATTATTATTGAAAATGGCATGGTAGAAGTGGTGGGGGTGATAGCTGCAAAGAATTTGGAGATCCTAGCTGCTCATATGAATTGAAATGTTAATTCAGCCCTAGTCAGAAACTAACCCAGCTGAGATTAATTTGAAGCCACAGGTGCAGCCATCATCAGTCCTGAGATCCAGGGCAGAACGGTGGGTACAAGAGCAGTGTATTGCCGTTTGTTCAGGCCTTCTAGAGAAGCTGAGAAATAGGAGAATAAATCTTACTTTAAGCACAGGTTCTCCAATTGTTGCATGTGACTGTGCTTGATATGCTGGAAAAGCGGAATCCACTTTTTTGTGTATAGTGAATTCTCAAACCAGTCTCTATTTAAAAAACTTCTTGCAGTTGATTTTGTTTTAGTTCATGTATGTTAGACAAATCTCTGTAGAATAAATTTCTCTTTTAGAGTTTAACAATATTTCTTTATTAGTGGAATAGATAACTACATTTGTATTACTGTTTGAAGAAAAGCATGATCTTAATGTAATTTATAAGTTGTTGGGGTAATTTTACAAAGATTCTTTTTTCCTCTGGATATTTTGAAAATAGTTGTATTACCTTGAAATAACTTGTGCAGTTTTTTTTTTTCTGTTTTCCATGTCTTTGGCAGGTGAATCTGATTTGTAGGAACAAAGGCCAATTACATGTTTCTAGTTGTGTGTCAGATAAGCATAAATGGAAGTGGGAAGGTGAGCAGTTTACAACTTGCTGGTCAGAATAACCAGTTTTACAAATATGTGCTACGAAGTCACCTGTTGGCTAGATAGTGTGGCTGGCATGCTGTTTAAAGTAAAAATTAGGTTTAACTTTTAGTTTTGTGGGGTTTTTTTGGTGTGTGTGGTTTTTTTGTGGTTTTTTCGTTTGTTTGTTTGTTTTTTGTTTTGTTTTCCATGAATGTGACTTTATAGCTCTCCTGAAATGTTGCTTAGGTTTTTTTTTATTTCTGCTTCTCAAGAAGAGAGTATCCCATGTTGCACCTTAAAAAAAGAAGCATGATTATGATTATCAGTTGTACTTACTTGGTGCTACAGAGTGTAAATGTTACTGCCTCTCTTTTAATTTTCACATCAAATGAATTGGACAGGCAGAAGCAAACATGATGATTATACCAAATTAACAGCTTGTAATTTAGAGAGAATGGCTACATTAAAAAAAAAAAAAAGGTGTTTATACCAGCAAGTAGTATACTGAATTATGTGGTGATCATGTGTAGACCTTTATAATCTTCAGCAGAAATATGGTATAAGGCTTCTGTTTCTGTTACTTTTCCTGTATTTTCCTCCTTCCCCTCACAGTGTTTTCCTTTCTTCACTGGCATTATTTTCCTGGATGCAGACAAGCATATACACTTGTTCACTGAGCAGTGTATTTCTGTATTCCCCATTTGGTATGTGCTTTGTGTACTGCGGGGTTCATTGGTGGCAGAGGTTTGGCCTGAGAAGCTGAATGTTTGTTCTGACAGCTCTGTAGGAAAGATGGTTCATGGTGCCTGTTTTATGTCTCCTCATCAAAATACCTGTCAGCAGCAAGCCCTTTTCAGCTGGCTTTGTTCGTGTTTTGGAAGTTGCACACAGTCACCATGTTTCTCCACTTGCTGTAGAAACACCAGCCTGAAGTAGCCCGACATAAACTTTGAAAGCGAAACCAACATCAATACAAGTCACTATGAAGTGGTAATATTCAACTGTTGCATGTTTGCTAAGTGTTTTCTTTCCTTTTTTGGGAAGGGCTGCAAAACTGTTTCTCACAATTATGTTATTTAGTCAGTAATATTAAAAGAAGGGTCAGATTATTGCTGACCACAAACATCACTTCGAGAGAATGGTCTGGTTTATTCTGTCTTTTTTGGTGTACGCTTTAAATGGCTGGACAGCATTTCAAAAATTATCTTTCGAAGTGCATCAGGGTTTAGAAACAAGCTGCATTTAGAATTGGATTTTGGTGCCTGCATGCATACAACTAGATAGGTTATATCCTTTTCAACATATATTCCAAGATTTAGGCATTTGTACAGAAATGTACTTTTTTTTTTACTGAATGTTTTCCCCATTCTTCATTTTGTTTTCACTGTATTAGCTTCAATCACTTTTATTGTTCTCCAACAAGTAGGCACCAAGTGTGTTACTTGCCAAAGGCTGTGTATTATTATAAGTTGTATACTGGTTTCTACAGGAAACTTAACAACAATCTTACGGCAAAATTGTTTTAGAAATTATTCCTTTTCACAGAACATGATTTTGACCCTTATTGCTAAATGAGAAGTTAGTTTGTAGAGCATTGCAGTCTTGCACTATTAAGGTTTAAAAGCTTGCATAAATATCTTAGATAACCGTAAGGCTGTCTTTGTTATCATGCTGAGGGTATCACCATACCTTACAAGTGAGAAGAAATGTTTTGGTTTGCCCACCTTCTGTCAGTTTGAAGTGGGATGGACCCTTACTTGGAAAGGAATTCTCATACATCATCTCCCAGGAAATCTAACCTTTGCTTATGAAGCCAAACTGAATTTTTGCTGACATCCAGCTGCAAGGGTGGCTGCTGCTATTTTGTAAAATAGCAAGAAAGGAAAACTGAGCCTGAGCATTATTCTCATTCTTTGTCTGCTTCTGCACAGCTGTGTGAGAAAGATAAACAAAGGTTTATTTGCACTCAGTGGTTGAGATTTTCTGCAATGAAATGAATACACGTGGAGTACACACATCAGGTTTATTTGACTTCTCTAATTTGACTCAGCAAAAATATTTCACTTTTGCAGTGCCTTGGCATACATTGATCTGCTGGGTTATTTTTGTTTCCTTGGTTTCCCCTCACTGTTAGTTCATCAGGGTCTTGGAGCCAAGTTGTGGCTTTCTTTTTCCCTGTAGTTTTTCAGCATGCTTGAAAAATTTTGTTAGCAGTACACTTAGTTACAGATGTCTGCTTAAAAGAAAGTGATGAAAGGTGGTACTTGCACCAGTCTTTAAGGAAACATATAAAAAGTACAGTCTGCTTTGTTCCCTGTTTGTGTGTTGATTCCGAGTTGCTGAGAGGTGTAGCAGGAGTGGCTGAAGTGGTTCCTGTTCCTGCTGTCACCCACCCAGCTCCCCCAGAGCTTCCTAGTCTAGCAGCAATATTGGTATTGCAATGTGTTGTGTGTTCTTGAGCTGATACCAGCTGATACCAACTGGTGCTGGTTTTGGTTTAATAGAGATTAGTGTGTCTGGTAGCTCAGGAAGAGACGTGTCCCAATCAATTGTGTAAGGGAGATGTAACCTTGGGTGAGGACTGCTGGTATTAGTAGCTGGTTTGGCTGTTGTAGTGATGAGATTATTGTAGTTACAATATACACAGATGAACTGTAATACAAAGATGCCACTTAACACTCTTTAGTTACTCCCCAGAGGAAAACTACCAATCAGATAGAAATATTCTGTCCTGCAACCAAATATGGGAAAGAAGAGCAGGACTTAACCCATGGCTGCTAGCAGTAAGTAGTGTTTAAAGAAGAGAAACACACACACACACACACAAAAAAAAAAAAAAAAAAAAAAAATCCAGATACTAAGGGACGTCCTTTTTCAGCAGCAGGCCAGAGACAAGTAGTCAAG
Source organism: Patagioenas fasciata (assembly GCF_037038585.1). Classification (NCBI taxonomy): domain Eukaryota; kingdom Metazoa; phylum Chordata; class Aves; order Columbiformes; family Columbidae; genus Patagioenas; species Patagioenas fasciata. The sequence continues at coordinate 60,444,186 of NC_092521.1, forward strand.
GTATTTGGACTTCTTCAGTGTTTTTTCTCCTTGTGTGTGGTGTGGTTTTTTTTTTTTTTTTTGTTTGTTTGTTTTTTTTTTTTCCTCACTTATGCAGTTAATTCCACTAATGGTGTTGAAGAAAAATCTTTGTCAAGTTTTCATTATTACTTTACCCCACTTTTCTGCTTATTACCAAAGGCATACTTTGCTTATGCTTAGTTAAAGGTTGCAAATAGTGATTAGGATTACTATAATGTTAGAGCACTAGTGTCCATGGACTGGTTTTCCTTTAGGCTTTGTAAAAGGATTTTGTAAACAGAGGGGGGAAAAAAAAAGAAGAAATTACATGGCTTACTGTTGTTTGTTGATTTTAAATTTTTTTTTATTTGTGTAAAGCCTATTAAATTATACTTTCCTCAGCTGTTCAAATCTTGCAGGGTGGAAGTTTAAATTTATGGCGAATAACATGTACTCTGTTTCCAGGCATTTGATTAGCTAGCTTAAAAATAGGAATCTTTAAGTACTCTTGAATTTTTAAGAGTACAAAGTACTGTCAGATGAGCTTGTAATTGTGGGTTTATCTGTTTTTTGGTTTTTTTTCATACACCTTGTTTTAATTTTATGTGAAGGTGTGCATCTGAGCGTCTTCACACTCACTAGAAAAACAGATGTGCAAGAGTGGATGGGCTTTTATAAAATTCACAATCTTATAATCTTATATTAGAACAATGTTCACCTGTTACAAAACAAGCTACTGTTAACACCATCTACCTTTTTTCTTGTTTTCAAGATATGAAAGTGTGAGATGGAGAGTTTTTAAATGAAGTAATGTAGAAATTTACTTGAAGTTCAGGAAAGGGGAAGACATCATCATCTTCAGTATGCCACTGACATGTATAATGAGAAATGTAGTGCGTGTGTTTTTTATCAGAAACTGATGATGTTTGAAACAGGTATTTAATCTCTCTTTTAATTTGTTTTTACTTAATGAGTGTTTTATGTGTGGTTTTTGTGCTCACATAGGCTGAAACTTCAAGTACATAGAAGGAAATATCTTGAGTCAATATTGTCTGTTACTGGTTTGAAGAAATACCTTTCAGTGATATGGACTTAATTATTAAAGTGAAATTAACAGGAACAGGTATGGAGAACAACTTTGTAGTAATTTACATCAGTGGATTTAGGAATTCTGAAATAAATTTAGATATTTGGGAATTTCTAAAATGTAGCACTTGAAATCCATGTTATCTTAAGATGCTGTTGTTGGAACTCCCTTCCAAGTAATGCATGAATATATTTCAGTGAGAGGTTGGGGGCAGAAGGGGGACACCACCTCATATTTCTGCAGATAATGAGACTAGGCTTCATTATCTCACTGTAATGAAAACCTGGTGCTTATCATGCCCCAGGAATGCAGAAACTTTTTTTCAGTTTCAAGGTATTGTTAGTTATTTTCTTTATAAATAATGATGTCAAAAATACAGTACATTTGAAGTGTATGTGCTATGATTTTATGGAAGAAAAATACTCTGTAGTACAATATTTGCAGTTAATTCTAGCTTTTACATTTTCTCTATAAGCCAGATGTTCTGCTCAACAGTAGAAATAGTTGGCAAATCTGTAGTACTGCATTGAAATTTTAAATTAAGTTCCTAGATATTTTCAAAGAAGAACTTTTCTTAAAAATAAATCTAAAATATTGCATTTAACTAAATTTAAGACACCTTGCAAATTTTAAGGTCATAGAATCACAGAATAATTGAGTTTGAAAAGGACCTCAGGATGTCTCACATCTAACCTCTCAGCCCTGAGATCTGACAGTGTTTCTTTGGGCCTTGCATGGTTGGATTTTAGAAGCCTACGAGGTGGAGACTACACAACTTCTCTGGGGAACGTCTTCTACTGCCCGACTCTCCTCATGGTGAAAAAGCTTTTTCTTTTTGCCAAATTGGAACTTCCAAATCTCCAGATACATACTTTCCATGGTTGTTCCTCAATTAGTCTACATTATTCTCTTCAGTTTGGTGCCATGCTCAGTTGTGCCAAATTTTCTGAAGGAGATCTGCTTAACGTGAAGTTGTAAGTGTTTTGTCTTACTATGATTCAGTATAAGAATAAAGATTATGTATTTCTCACGGATAGCCAGACTTCTCAGGAATAATGTAGCAGTGTGTTCAAAAAACCAAAGTTTAATTCTTCACTGTTTCACTCTGTGGAAAGAAATGAGCAGATTAACATTTATTTTAGGAAAGTCTTAAGTTATCTGAAACAGTGCAGATTAAAAGTTCTGAGCCATTTTTGTAATGACTTTTTTTAAGCCAATTCTTTTTCAACCATGACTTGGATTTTGCTCTCTGGTTCCAGTGTGATGATTTCTGTCCCAGCTCTTACAAGTTAACAGTTTTATTTCTGTAGTAGTGTATTTTGGCAACATTGTTTATAGTATTTGTTTCTGGAAATGAGTGCACCTAACCTAAAAGTGTGAAAAAGAAACAAAAGCCATATAAATAATCAAACTTTTTGTTGGTGTACTTTTGCAAACACTGAATTGAGATAGCTGTCTGATTATAGTCCATTAAAACCACTCTGTAGCATCAAACTGAAACTACTCTGAAGTATTGAATATTCAAACTAGATATACACAGGCTTGATGTGTGGTGTGTTTTTTTTTTTTTTTTTTTTTGTGTGTGTGTGGGGGGGGGGGGGGGGGTTTTGTTTGTTTATTTTTTTCCAGCTTACATAATTTTTAATAAATTGGTACTGGCCACTATAATAACAATATATGATTGCATGACCTGCTCTTTACATTTCTGAGAAGTAGCCTGTAGATTAGTTTTGGCTTTAAATGTCTTCACTAATAATTTCACATTTTTACGTGATTAATACATGTTGTTCTTCACCTCAAAATGAGATGTGCAAATTTAGTTTTGATTATTTTTTTATAAACACAAAAGGGACTGTGGTGTTTGCTGGGTAGTAATCTGGTAGTCCAGGTAATTTTTGTCAGGAGGCTTGTGTTTTTTCAACCTGCATAATTTTAAAGATTCCAAGATGCAGAATTTGTGGCAGAAGTTCAGTCAGAGTTTCATTCTGACTTTTTTTCTGTGTGTTAACATTTCATTCTCTTTCTGGGTCTGATTAATCTCTCATTTTCAGTCTGTGTGTTCCAGGTAATTCAGCCTACATAGCCACCGTGCCTTGGTGTAATTCAGAGTCTGCTTATAGTTGCAAATACCTGCCAGCAGAATTTCTAGAGGTGTCTCTAGTTAGGCTGTCTGAATTCGCTGCGCAGCAGATGGCACTGGAAGAGCACATCAGTGGGAGACTTCGGTGGTGCCATAATTAGTACAAAATACTAACGAAGCTATTGCAGTGCTGAGGGTTGTGAAGAAGTTGAGTAGCTCATTTTGTTGTATTCCAGGATGCATGATGGGCTCTTCTGTTTCACCTCTTCTAGATGCAGACGGTTGAAAATTCTACATTTCCAAGTATATGGATATAGATCCTTTAGTCAAATTTTAGGTAACTAAATATTTTGGAAAAAAAAAAGGTGAACAAGACAGTTTGGGGCTCTATACATACTGTTTCCCCAGTTAGCAATGTGATAATTTTCTTTTATTTTCCTTCCCAGCTCAGAAGGGAGACTTTATTTCATACTTGCTTTTTTAGGATTAGGAATTGCAAACAGGATGCCGCATTTCCCACAAGGATGGGGAAATATATCTCTTACAGTGGAAGTAGTATCAGCTTGTGGATGTCTGTCAGAAGCAGTTGGAAAACAGAATCCTGAAATTATATTTTTCACTCATTTTGTTACATACAATGAAAATGATACAAAAGTTCATTTAGTTACATACGAAGAAAAGACTACTGTGAATTGGTAAGATGGTGAAATCCAAATGGTTTAGGAATATAAGGTCAACAATGCATTTTAAGTCTACTTCTAATTGACATGTAACTCTCCCTTTATCAGTATCTAGCTTTTTCTTAATTACTGTACTTTGTCAGCTACTCTGATATGACAGATTTCAGACATATGAAACCTGCTAAATATATTCTACTCATGTTTGGTTTTCAGTACTTCCATATTTCCCAATTATTCCAAACATATGGAGCTCATATTAAATATCAGTATTTTAAAACATGAAATTTTACACTTCTGAATGCATCTGTTATAAGAAAAGGAAAACAAAAGTAATGTCTTACCCTTTGAAAATACATGTACATATTTTAGTATCATCTTCCAATTTTGTTAGTGGAATACAGCTTTTAAGGTGTCAAGACCCCAGATGCCACAGGAGTCATGTTAGAAGTGGAAAATAAGTAATGAACTTATAATGAAATACTCTGCCTGTGTGGGTTTGTTTTGTTTTGTTTTGTGTTTTTTATTTTTTTGGGGGGGGTGGGGTGGGTGGGTGTTTTGTTTTTTGTTGGTGGTTTTTTTGTTTGTTTGGATTTTTTAAAAGATTTAATTTTCATTTATAACAAGAGTTGGTTCTTAGTCTTTTGTTCAGTAAACAAGTTTCTAGGGCATGTTTGTTCTTTGCTGATGGCAAGTAAATCAGTTTACAGGCAGAAGAGGAAGCTTGAGGAATCTTTTAGTTTCTTCTCATTGAGAGAAAGTTCTGTTTAGTAACTAGAAAAAAAGAAATTGGAAGAGCTGAAGACAAGCTGAAGTTGGACTTGGGAAATGTTGGAGGTTATGGCAGTGACAGAATGAGTCTTTGAGATAGAGTGATGCAGATAATGTAGAAAATTTGAAGACTGAACTAGGATACAAATCCAAGTAAATCTAGGTTTAGTGCTTCTGCTGCTTATGAGAACAGTGTTCACCACCCCCACCCCTCCAAGCAGTAGGGCTTTACTTAAATTTTTCCAAGGTATTTTGAAGTTCATAATCTTACATTGTCTTTTAGTTTACTTTGGATAAGATCCTTTAGCTTTTGTGTACTTGAGGACTGCAAAAGTTGGACTGGACAAGAGTAAAGGTCAATGGATTGCTCTTTGATTATAGTAATCATTCTCCTTACATGCTTTTATGCAATTTTTGAATGGTTATTTTAGAAAATTGTATTGTTTAGTTGATAAAACTTATTTCAGTTAATTGTGCCACTTTTCCTAGTTGCTTATTTTGTGATACCATGGTAGAAAAGTGGGAAGTGTGTACAGGAGGGCTGTTTACTTTTCCTCTCAGTCCCCAAACTTGGAATATGACTTGAAAGATTCTTGGACTCCTCCAGTTTGCCATGTTTAGCCTGGAGCCAGGCTTGTCTGCCGCAGTTTGTGCTTCTAACATAACACGTATTTGAAGGTACATACAAAACGGTTTCTGCTAACCGTAGTACCTACTTATGTGCCAGCAGCAACTTCCTTCTCTTCCCTCCTTGATTTTTCCCTCTTTGCAGAACTGCTTGCTTTGGAAGGTCTAACTGATAGTAAAAATTAAAACCAACTGAACAAAACCAACCCACAAACAAAACTCAAACATACCATAAACAAGCTGAACAGATGAATTGATGAAGAGGCTGGATACCTGACTCTGGAAAATGCCAAATGGAAGAAGTTATCTGGGACTTGAGCAGATGTGTCCACTTAGTCGTGGCAAAATTACTGGAGGAAGAAAAGCTGTAATAGTACTAGGCAAGGAGGGCCTGTGATGTGACCTCTATACCTAAAACAGAATTTGGAAATCACATTTGTTTCCTAGAAGTTCAGGAGGGGTCTTCTATGGTTTGCTCTAAACAGATTTTACTTTATTAGTTCCTCTCTATTTTTTGACTGGAGTTAGTTTTCCTGTAATTATGTAACTATTTGAATAATGCTCAACTTTTCTGTGTAAAGTATGACCTTGTAAGACCATGTTTTTTGGACTAATCTCAATTTAACCTGTATCTAGGAACCCTGTTGGATAGAATGTCTTCTATAGTTATTTTAGTGGGGATTTTTTTTTAAGAGCCTTCTGAAAGAGCGGCATGTTTCTGTGCTTGAAAATTTTACATATGTGCATTAAATATATATGCCTATCAGTGTGATATAATGTGTGTGGTGTATATTTTAAAAATAGCATGCTAAAAGCAGGAAAAAAGGTTGTGGAAATCTCTGAGGCAGATCTAGCAGATTCATTTTTTTGAGTCTGATTGGTTTCCAAATCAGCTCTCTATATTTACTTCGATTTCATGATTGTTACTTGAGTACTGCAATTTATGTTTTGTTTGGAGAGTCGGAAACCCTTATAGATAATTTTAAAAATATTTCTTTTGTGAAGTTAATTGTTTTTCTTAATTTGTTTCTAGGAAATGGCTCTTGAAGTTAAATGAGGCTGGGTAAAACACATAAATGAAGCAGAAGCTGCTCTGCATGTGTTAGGGCTATATCACCACAAGCACTGCTGATCAGCCAGACTTCGTAACTTGTCATAATGAAGAAAATTAGTCTCAAAACAATTCGCAAGTCCTTTAACTTAAATAAAAGTAAAGATGAAAGCGACTTTGTAGTGGTTCAGCAGCCATCGTTGAGTGAATTTGGAAAAGATGACTCCTTGTTTGGCAGCTGCTATGGTAAAGATTTGGCTAGCTGTGAAGTCAATAGTGAAGATGAAAAAGGAGGGAAAAATAGATCAAAAAGTGAAAGCTTAATGGGTACGTTAAAAAGGAGGCTTTCAGCAAAACAAAAACAGAAAGGCAAAGGCAGCACACCGTCTGTAAACTCTGCAGATGATGACACCTTTTCTTCCTCATCTGCTCCAATAACCTTCAAAGATGTGCGAGCTCAAAGACCTCTGAGATCCACTTCCCTCCGTAATCACCATTACAGTCCAACTCCATGGCCCCTTCGACCTACGAATTCGGAAGAGACTTGCATCAAAATGGAAGTGAAAGTCAAGGCCTTGGTCCATTCCTCTAATCCCAGCCCAGCACTGAATGGCGTTCGAAAGGACTTCCATGACTTGCAGTCAGACAACGTGTTCCAGGAACAAAACAATGCATTAAAAAATACAGAATCTCAGAATGGGGACTTGCATCTTCATATTGATGAACATGTGCCTGTAGTTATTGGATTAATGCCTCAGGACTACATTCAGTATACTGTGCCTTTAGATGAGGGAATGTATCCTTTGGAAGGATCACGTAGTTACTGTCTGGATAGTTCCTCACCCATGGAAGTTTCAACGGTTTCTTCTCAAGTGGGGGGAAATGCTTTCCATGAAGAAGAGAGCCAAGTGGATCAGGATGTAGTTGTTGCACCAGATATCTTTGTGGACCAGACAGTGAATGGTTTGTTGATTGGTACCACAGGAGTCATGTTGCAAAGCCCAAGAGTTAATCATAGTGATGTCCCTCCACTCTCACCTTTGCTACCTCCAATGCAAAATAATCAAATCCAAAGGAACTTCAATGGATTAAATGGCACAGATGCCCACATGGCTGAAAGTGTGCGCTGCCATTTGAATTTTGATCCTAACACTGCCCCTGGAGTTGGAAGAGTTTATGATTCTGTACAGAACAGTGGTCCTATGGTTGTGACAAGTCTCACAGAAGAACTGAAAAAACTTGCAAAACAAGGATGGTACTGGGGCCCCATTACACGTTGGGAGGCAGAGGGAAAATTAGCTAATGTGCCTGATGGCTCGTTTCTCGTTAGAGATAGTTCTGATGATCGTTATCTTTTAAGTTTGAGTTTTCGTTCCCATGGAAAAACTCTTCACACTAGAATTGAACACTCAAATGGTAGGTTTAGCTTTTATGAACAACCAGATGTGGAGGGACATACGTCTATAGTTGACTTAATTGAACATTCGATCAGGGACTCTGAAAATGGAGCTTTCTGCTATTCAAGATCCCGACTGCCTGGATCTGCAACTTACCCAGTGAGACTGACAAATCCAGTCTCTCGGTTTATGCAGGTGCGTTCTTTACAATACCTGTGTCGTTTTGTAATACGTCAGTACACCAGAATAGACCTGATTCAGAAACTGCCTTTGCCAAACAAAATGAAGGATTATTTACAGGAAAAGCACTACTGAAAGCTTATGGGAACCTTGCATCTTGCACTTTGGGAACAACAACAACAAAAAGAGATTGAATTACAGTTTACAGACTTTCATTATTATCAAAATCTTTTGCTGCCATAAAAATATTTCATTTTTGTGTGTAAAAGAAAAGTAATGCATTTGGATTTATGTTTGGTTTGGGGGGATTTTGTGTATTGTGGGGGGCTTTTTTTTTTTTTAAAGAATGATCTCAAGTTTATTTTTAGAAGTGTGAAATAGCTATCTTTCATCAATGTGCAGATTAATCACAATGTGAATGATCAAATTTTCCTTAATTTCCCCCAAGTCCTTTGCTGCTATCCACTGTGATTTTTATGCATTGAAAGCACATTTCATGTGTATTCAACCATAAGTAAAAGTCAAATGAAACTTCTTGAATGGTTTTTTTTTTCCTTTAAAATAGCCTGTTTTAAAAAAAAAAAAGATCGTGAATAAAAAACATTGGTATTTTAAAATGACAGAATTTACATCTATGTGAAAACCAATTTCCTAGTATCTTAATTATGAATTTCTATAGAGATATTCCCTGATTTAGAACTTATAGACAAGCTGTATGATAAAAACATGGTTATGCAGCATATCTTCGGGAAAAAAAATATCTCTCTTAAACCTGGTATTGTCTGTACACTATTTTGTGTTTGAGAAGGTTGGTTCAGCTTTCTTCTTGTCTCAGTATTCTG